>NC_054750.1:20706328-20916328 GCF_018143015.1 Lytechinus variegatus | reverse complement strand
CCTTCATCCTCTCTCATTCCTCCACCTCCTCATTATCATCATCACCACAATTTGTCATTACCCCCTCCTCATCCCATTCATTTTAACCATCATTATTACCACAGTCATCATCATCATCACCCTCCCCCTCATCCTTGTCATCATCACTAACATCACCCCTCATTGTCCCCATAATCATCATTATTACCATTCTCTTCATTGTTTCTTGGGTAGGCATCCTTGAAGTTTCTTGGTCCTTGGTATCATTTTGGATACCCCTGATGCCCATTATTTCCCCTTTCTCTACCTCTCATTCAACACCCCTCTACTTCACTTTCTGTTACCCCTTCAATATATCTATCTATCTATCTATTTATCTTTCTTTCTATCTATCTATCTATCTATCTATCTTTCTATCTATCTATCTATCTATCCAAGTGAAGTGTCTTACCTTGTTTTTCAGTTCAAAGTTCTCTTGGCTCCTCTCTCTTTCAGTTTGTTGTTTTCAATTCTCATGTCAACCAGCATCTTTGAAAGCTTTTAAAAAAGGAAACATAAAATGGTGATATTGAACACATATAATGAACTTCAACCATGAATATGACTGCGGATTAACCAGCAGTGGCTTCAAGTTATGTATGCTCTCGAACAAAATATTCAACAATGAAGGATAGTTTCATGAAAGTCGTCTGTACTGACAAATGTCTTTGTCCAACAATCACCAGAGGCAGTCAGATACTTGTGCCACTCAGACAGTCAACACCAATATCAGCATGTCAAATGATTAATGTTGAAGAAAATACGCTACTCTGATGCTCCTTGTACTGCTGTCAGGCTTAAAATCAATGGATGAGGAAATCTTTTTCACTTTAACACTGAGTACTTTGTGATGTATTGTCAGCATTTTTAGGGAATTTTTATCGATTGATTGATTGGTGGTGATTTTTTACCTGATTGCTAAGAAAGCACGAATGCTTGTAAGCAAGCAACCAGAGGACAGACGGCTTAAGGTCCTCTCCGAAGGACCTTGTACTGAGGATTAATACCTTACCAAAGGGCACTAGCCCGTCAAGTAGGAATCTAATCCGGGTCACCGGAATACGAATCCCTGCTCTACCGACTGAGCTATCGCGCCTCCTGTAATGCCCTTTTGACGCAGAATAATTGTGGAAAGCGATGAATCTGACGCCTTTTCTAGATACTACGTAGAAATGGGAAGTCACTTCATACTGTTTTTTTCCCCTATCTGTCATCATTTAGAAATTCAGAATAGAATGACTTAGTCTATGTAAGATAGAGATGGTTGAAAATGGGCCTCGAGAATGAATAGCAGTAAAAGGCTAAATTTTCTTGGGGTATGGCATATAGATACAATTCACACTATCTGCAAGAGTTGCAATGCAAATTGAAAAAAGCCCCACTCTATCGTCTTACCTTCAGTTTCTCTTCCTCACTGCCAATAAGTCTAGATGAAAGGTCAGTCTTAGCTGAGGCAATGTCTCCAAATCGGCTCTGAATCTGATCCAGTCTCCGCCTAAGGTAATCATTCTCTTCCTTCAGCTTCAACTGAGAAAAATAAAAATGAAAAATGTATGATATATATTAAATTACATACAATACATTAACATCTTCATCAATGAATTAAGTATAATAGAATAAAAGACATTGAATTACTTAAGTAAACCAGGGAAATAAAAATTTGTGAGTAGGATAATGAATGATTACGATCCAATTATTGCAGTTTTCACAATGTGTCTCAGGAGATGAAAATCAATAAAAAAATATAGATTTTACTATCCTGATGAATGTTTATAATCCAAGCATTAATGGCCTCACTTATTTCCTTATAGATATTGTACTACCAAGGTAAAACAGTATATACCATTGCTTAAAGGTCAAGTCCACCTCAGGACAATGCTGACTTGGATAAACAGAGAAAAATCAAATTAGCATGGTGCTGAAAATTTCATCAAAATCAGATGTAAAATAAGTTATGACATTTCAAAAATTGCTTATTTTTCACAAGACAGTGATATGCACAACTAGGTGAGTCAGTCGATGATGTCCATCACTTACTATTTCTTTTGTTTTTTATTGTTTGAATTATACAATATTTCATTTTTTCATAGATTTGACAATAAGGACCAACTTGACTGAACCATATAGTATTAAATAATGCTAATTCCACATGTTCAATTAATCATTGTATCACTTGACAATGAGGAGAAAATCAGAATATTTCATATTTCATATAATAAAATACAAAAGAAATAGTGAGTGGATGATGTCATAATCTCCTCATTTGCATACCAGTCAGGATGAGCATATAACTGTTTTGTGAAATTAAGCGAAACTTTAAAATGTCATAACTTTCCTATTTTGCATCCGATTTTGATGAAATTTTCAGTGTTATGCTTGTTGGATTTTTCTCTTTTTATTCAAATCAACTTTTTGTTGGGGTGGACTTGTCCTTTAATATGTCCCCTGCTTCTTTTGTCCAGGTAGAGCACCTACATTCATCTCAGATATATCTTGTTGGTGACTTACATTGTCTCTTGCTAACTTGGCTTGGTCCTCTGTCACGTCTTCTCTTGCCGGCTCGGTTGTCATGGTAACACCCAGTTGACCTTGAAGGCTGATGAGCCTTGCATGATACTGGGTAATGAGGGCCTACACAAAGGGGGCAGGTGATTAGATGGTAATAACGTTAGCAACAGTAACTATGACACATCCTGTCTTTGAAACGTGGTATGAAGCAATATTTAACCAGATTTATGTATGTTATCGTGGGTTTTATATGCAATGATAAAAAACAAGCATGAATAGCTAGGCATACTGCACAGTCGACCTGGGGTGGTGCAACAACAGGACTGGGGAAGGGGAGGGGGATACAACTGCTCTTTATGATTTATCAAGTAATGAGGAAATAAAGGAGAAAAAGGGGATATATAGTGATAAGTAATAAAAGGAAGAGAGAGGAAAAAAAAGAGTACCCCCAAAACAGATGTAGGTTTTAAATGTCAAACTTTGAATTGAGAAGTAATTAAAGCAGTAGTGAACTTAAGTGCACCCTCTTCTGTTTCTTACATCTGCAAAGTTCCATTAGATATTATGGCATGACTGGGCATAATGCACAAACTTCCTGGGGGTGGGGAACGACTACCCCTGTATGGAATATGATTTTCATAGACCAAGGGCAAGATAGGTTTCCAGTTGTGTTTAACCAAAAAGTGCTAGAACTCTGAAAAAAAATGTGTCTCATTCACTACTCAAATACAGCTTCTATAGCCTTTAATAGTAGCTTTACAAGTCATGAATGAGAACAAATCTTACCCTAGCAGCTATATCATTCATGATGAAGAAGTTGTTGATCCTTGAGAGTTGTCCTGATACGATGAGAGATGTCTTGAGATGGAGAGGTTGGGGGTTTGGACTGAAGTGCATGATTGCCTTGGTTTTGCAATTGCCACCAATAGCATTCTCCAACAGACTGGTGACTTTAGATTCACTAGAACAACGAAGGACATACATGATGTTGATGATGTCATTATTTGCATTAAAGGCATTGGCTCCCAAATATGTCACATATTACAGAGCTGCCAACCTGAACAAGAACATTTCAGTATTTTCAAGGCTGAAAATCAGTATTTTAGTGAGAAAATTAGTATTTTCACAGTAATACCATAGGACAACACACAAACTTTAAACTTAAGAAATCAGTATTTTGCATGAAACCCTTGGTATTCTTCTCTATTTTCAGTACTAAATACGGAAAATCAGTACTACTTGGCAGCTCTGTAATTCACATATTTGTTCAAAATGAAAAGCCTTTCGTTCAGACTAAACGGTCTCAAGGTTGTTACAATTATGAGGTTGGATCTTAGAGAATTGCTTAGAAGTGGAGCAACCAATGAAATACCAAAACATACCATTAGTTAGGGGACAAAAAGAAAGATAATGATCGTGACACAAGAGATGCAATCAACTCTATAATCAAGTATAACTGTAAGTCTATGATGGCACCACCAAATACAAATACAAAAATTGAACATATCAGTTGTAGTTATCTCTTTATATAACACCCCCTGCACAAGTTTACTTTCCAATTGGCTAAATACAAATGAGAAAAAATGAGATTCAATAACAGTCTTCTTCTACCCCTAGTTGCATAATTTTTTCTTTACATCATCAAGATGTTTATTTTACTGTTGTTATAAGTCTTTTAAACAAATAATAATGCCAAATACTAAATATTCATTAACAATGTATACATTGATACCACACCCAGATCCTAAGTATTAACCAGGGAATAAATTTTCCAGCACTACACAGCAATTTGCTCCACATTTTATAGAGTGCTACATAAAAAACTTTTGTGTAGCAGATCTTTACCTAGGATTGTGCATAACTTAGTTGATAACTTTCCTCTTATGACCAAACATGTTAATCCAATTTGGTCATACCACTTATGCCATGATTACCTGTAATTGACTACCCTATCTGGATTCTGTCTGGTGGAAAGGTTGCTGATCAGCTGACCAAATGATGATATCGATCTATTCTGAACAGCGCCCTCTTTCTTGCGGAGCTCCTGCTGGTTCAACGCTAGTTTTTCGACACCAGGCAGCTCAACAAACAGGAAAGTGGATTCGTGGGGATAACCAAATTCTTCTTTCTCCTAAGAACATGGATAATGGTATTGCATTTAAAAAGTATCTTTAGTTTTAGTAAAACCCTCAAAAAGGCAACTAACTATTCAAATTTGATACTAGATTATATGAATGCATATGGCCTAAGACAGTTATGGTGTGCAGGATATAAAATAAAAATTCTATTGGATAAATTTTTGTGACTTCACATGTACATCAAATTTTATTTTGATTGGATGCCCATCAAAATAAAATATCTGTGCATATTCATCTTCTTTAAAATAGAGAGCCTCTTCTCAAGCATGGAATGGTCTGAACAAATTTTCATTCATATCTTTTTTAATAATAATAATCCGCTTTTATATAGCGCTTAATACATCTGAACGAGGTGTCTAAGTGCTTTACAGATATATTATTACCACTGTCATCGGATTCAATCAGTCATTCCCGCACACAATGTGTGTACATCCTCCACTCCCTGGGGAGTATTCCAGTCAGTTGCCGGTGAGGCACACAGTACTGGACAAGCTACAATGACTTTTACAGCCTACCGGGTACCCATTTAGCACCTGGGTCGAGAGTGGCAAAGTGTGGATTAACGCCTTGCCAAAGGACGCCAGACAGCGGTGGGATTCAAACACACGACCCTCTGTTTACAAGGAGAGAGTCAGAACCACTACACCAAGGCTCCTCCACGTAGCTTTTTTGTCGCTTTCTAACATCGAATTACTTAATTGGTAAGGTAATTGCTCAGAAGCCATTTTGAAACATGAGCCCTACGTGACATTTCCGAAACCACAGCTCAGGATACTGTTTGTTAGCTTTTTTAAACAGAAAACGGAATCTCTGAAAAGGCAATTAGCGAGACCTTGTTCTCAAAAGTTGAGAAGCAGTCACACTAAAAACCTATCTGGAATTTTTCATATAACACCTAACTTACTCTAACTCACTCACTCACCATCTTCAATGTAACCTCCACAAAGAGAGAAGACTTGGCTTGAGTGCGTCCATAGTCTGTAGATGCCTGCGTTCTCTCATTCAATCCCCGACTCAACTCGGAATATGCATCACTCTCAGTCCTCAATGTAGATTGTGTCAGGTCCTAGGGTAATACAGGTTTCAAGGGATACATCAACTTTGTCAAAAAGTAGGAAAATATGCTTCTGAGAGTTTGTTAGCTTTTTTTAAACAGAAAATGGAATCTCTGAAAAGGCAATTAGTGAGACCTTGTTCTCAAAAGTTGAGAACAGATTAAAGGAAAACCTAGGGGGTGTGTCACAAAGAATTAAGTGTGACCTATGGGGTGTTGTAAGGAATTTGCAATCAGTTGCAAGTCAGATTTCCATCCCAAAATAAATCATAAGTCTAAATTAATTGCAAATAAGCAATTGATTCATGGTCTGCTTCTGGCCTCAACAAGAATAAATTGATTTGCATTACTAGTATTTAAAATTGATCCATCACTTGTGAAGTACAAACAGAAACTTGCGATTGGTTGCAAGTACTTTCTTGCAATGCCCCCTCCCCTCTAGCATCTTGAGAGTGATTTTCACTGCAAATCAAATGAATGGATTTCAATAGCTTACAACGGTCGTATTGCTGACAAACTATTTTGTGAAAAGCCGTACCTTGACATGAACCCATTTCTTTGCATTGACCGTGAGTTCTCTGGGTCCTCCTCCAGTTGGAGTGCCTTCTGATTGCCTTAGAAGATCTCTAATGATCTCATTGTAGACTTCGTACATGCTGATTGTAACCTTGCCATTCATCAGGGCATCATTTCTGCTAGCTGTAAAATAAACAGGCGGATAAATGAATCAGTTATTGCATAAACACAAGAATACAAAATAGAGATGAAAAGTTATAATATTCAGTTCTTGCATAATGCATATCACCATTTAACATCTCAATACCCTTCCAAAGGGATACGGATATCATTACCCTGGCTTTAGCCCGGGTACGTTTTTTACAGCACACAAGCATTTCAAGGAGGAAATTAATATAATTAAATTAAAATAATAGGTACCCATTACCTCACCTGCATGACCTACATTGTAGCTATCTTAATCAGGATATGGGCTCCGAGACATACAAACATTAAAGATGAGAGAATGCCGCTATATCAATGCTGAACCTCTGGGCAGGTATTCGATTAAATAACATTGATAGAGCAAATAGTTTACTAATACCGAGTAATTTACTTGGTTTAAAAATTTACTGACTTTGTATTACAGTTCAATGCTTAGCAATTTACTTCATTAAGTCAAATTATATGGCATAATTCTTACTTAGAAGCATTATCATAGTGCACTAAACAAGAGTTGTTTATTATTATCATGGTCTTGTGTAGACGAGCCTAGAATGCATTAACTTTATCAAACAACAAGTAAAATGATTACATGTACATGTATTATAATAATAAATGTGCTGATCATCTACTTGCCTATTCAGTGGTGCAATCTCTATGTATTTTCTTAGTTATAACAGGAATAAACACATATGTAGGCCCATATTCAGGTTTGACTTAGACCATGGTCCAAATCTGTGCTAAAATTATGGATAGCCAAAAGTGTCAAAATTTTTAATAAGTTGTACGTTTCTTTAATTTATTGTGCTCTTTCCTGATTCATCGATGGTGAAGACAATCATCCATCTATACTCCCTAGACAATTATGAATGATTTGAGAGCCAAATGAGCTGAAATATGATATCTCTACTGTTCGTGATTTATGTACCAATTGGCTATCCATACTTAAACCACAACTTTAAACCCGAGTTTAAGTTAAACCCGACTTCAGAATACAGGCCATATAATCTTGCTTTGGTCTATACTCACCCCTCTCTCTGGTATCGCCTAGCTGATCAAAGATCCCTCTCACGGCCATATGGACCATGCCCAATCTGGATTTCCCATCGCCAAACAGGGTGTGGCTCTTTCCGGATCCGCTCTCTCCAATGCTCAGCAAACTGCAGTTGAAACCTGCCACCACGAGGTCCACCAAGGATGACACCGATTCCTTGTAGATTGTATCTGTGGTGCTGTCATCATCGAAGATGGCATGGAATCTACAGGGGTGGGAGTGGTCACAAATAAAAATATCTGAAAACAGCTTAGAAAAAGTCTGAAATAGATAGACCTCCCATACTTTTTGTACAGAGGAAAGCCAAAAATAAGCTGAAATTATTAAAGCTGAAAATCAAAACAAAAAAAATCTGAAATCAGCTAAAAATCTGAACTCTCACACGCCTGAATCGATGATATGTTGCAGAGATAGAGGTGTGTTCAGAGAGACACAGTGAAAAACAATACTTGTCTTTACTTACACAAAAATTTTTTTAGCAATTCGATTTTAATATTCAAAGAAGTGATGAATACGATTGCATCAGGAAACAACCAAACATTTCGTTAGCAAAATATTTACAAGGTGATAAACCAGCTGAATAGACATATGTATCGATCTGTAAATGTAATGGTAATGACTTACTATGGGGTTCAATTTATCACATAAGACATTACTAGGAAAAGTTAAAAATTGGAGCATAAGTTTAATTAAAGGAAATCTAAGATCTTAGACCAGTGCAACAAACATTCTTTGACACCAAGGCAAATTCTCTCATTGTTTAGAAATGTACTTTTATTTTCTAGGATTGAACTCATTTACTGAAATGATCATGAATGATGCCACCAGGTTTGATACCACTACCATTAGAGCCGATCTTAGAAGTAAAGACATGAGGAAGAGTATGCAGACCTGTTTCATTAGAAAGTGGGGAAGGGGGGAGGTTTCAATAATATCAGAAGAATGTGGGGGTAACTCAGACCTGCCAACTTTCTACAAAAAAACAGGTATTCTTAGAGGGAAAAAAAAAAGTTTTTTTTTTACAAAGAGTAGGCCTACCGCTATTTTAAAAATTTGTCTCAACTTTATAATCACCAGCCTGTTGTAGTGAGATCTGTGAAAAAAATTGTGAAATGACTCTACTTGAAAACTTGATAATTCACCCTTTAAAACATGAGCTCATAGGCAAGAATTTACTTGTTCTTTTCATGCAACAAGTTCCTGGCCCATCAGTGATTTTTACCAGTCTGGGACTGTCAGACTGGCGCTAGTATCACATGCTGTGTATAATATTTACTCCATGGTCGGAAATTTTAAAAAAGGAACAAATCCTACCAAAAAAGGTATTGGTGTATTCATAGCAAAAAGGAGGAACAAATACTCTAAAAAGAGAACGATTGGCATGTCTGGTAATAGACAAAAAGCTTCGGTATCTGTTATGTTGGTTGTTCAGCTGAACTCCGTTGGCTTCACTCACCAAATACAGAGACCGAAGTTCTAGCGCGATCTGTACAGGGGACTCAATGGCCATATGCTTATGTACTGTACTTAAGATCGGATAAAACGGGGAAGTGAATTTGCACGACAGCCCAGGTAAGTCACTGTTTTTGTTCCTTTTAACTTGATTTTTCTCCATTTTTTGGCAATTAATGCAAAAAGGGAATATTGATTTGCATTTTGGTTGTGTTAATTTTCAAAATTTTTATTCATTAAAGACAAAAATTGAAGAGCCCTGACGGGGGGATTTTGCATTGAAAGTCCCCTAATGGTGGCTGCATGATAGCGAGCCGTCTGTGTAAGAGGAGAAATTTAAAAAAAAATGTTAAAAAACTCCTCGAAACAGACGACAGCCAGCTGTCTAGTTTGGTAACTGCTTTACTTTTACCAGGAACAGAGAATACTTACGCATGGGCAGTATTTGTTTCATCCTGCTTGATTTTGCTGCCTTGTATTTTAAGATTATGTGCACCCTCTCCCCTCTGCGGTGGGCGAATTCTAGCAAGGACATCTATGTTCATCTTCTCTGTGGCACCTTGGATCAATGTTGCTCCAAGGTCATCGTTCTGCCAGACATCTCTGACTTTGAGAGTCGGTTGAAAATAATAGAAAATGAAGTAACAAATTAAGAGCTCACTTTCACCTTCTAGGGAGTGTTTCACTGAGCACTTGTTTTGAGACAGTCGGATGCAATGATTTCAAATCAATTATTATAACGTAACACTAAACAGTACTTTTTCTTCACATTTTTTTCCAGTTTTGGTGCATTTCCTGTCAAACAGAATAATAATCTTTATTTGGTCCATTTCTATGAAATAAAGATAAAAATCGATGAGCCCGTCGGGGGATTTTGCATTGTTAACCCCTGCCCTAGGCCTAATATTCCACTGATTCTTTAAATATTTTCCCAAACTCTTAGAATATTTCTGGAATTTTCTGAGCCATTCAATATAATATTAATATTTATGTTGTTTGGCCTATTCTGCGACCGATTGCGTGCAATGTTTTGAAATCAGCCGTGAATAATGTATACGTGTAAGTGTGAGGTGAGGAATTAGATACTGGCCCAAAATCACCAATTTTGAGCCACCAGAGGATGGACACGGAGTGCAATAAGGGTGAATAGTAAGAAATTAAGCAATTTTTTGCTCGTTATATTTTTTTCTTTAATTTTTACAATAAACAACTTTTTGATCCCACCTTTGTCACTCGGAATATCCGATCAACTTCACCGTCCCGAAGTTTGGGTACGGTACTGCGGCAGCCAGAACACAGTACCGGTAATACGTAGACCAAAAGCTTCAGTCTCTCTATTTTGGTTGTTCCGCTGAACTATGTTGGCTCCACTCACCAATACATAGACTGAAGAGCTTGGAGGCCCGTACGTACAGCCAACGCATAAATGAACTAGCATTTTATAGGTTGCGATTTAAAACTGTTTTTTTAAGCGAAATTTACAGTTTCATGGTTTCCATTATCAGGGAAATATAAGTAATTGTGTACCTTGGACCGGAGTTATTGATAAAAATCCTCTGGATGATCCAGAAACCTTTCATCTAAGACATTTTCACCTATTAAAACTGACGGTTTTTCTAGCAAGTTGCCATTTTGAATGACGTCATCATCGTTATCGTCTCGATATGTCGAATGTTGTCTGCTACCTGTGATCGCAGCGGTTTAGCTTGCATGTGGAGCAGATTGCATTATAATTAATATATCGAGAGCAATATCGATATCACATTCGTAAATTGTGGATACACTCTCCGTTCGTTTGTAATTTTGGCTGCTATTTTGGGAGTGATTCGGGCGTTCAAGTCGCAAGAAAACATCAGTAAAATACCATTTCCATACCTTTTAATATATATCTTTGACATTTTTTTCATGGATTAGAAATTATTAATTGATATCTTGTAGTCAACTGATAAATCCTTAAGAGTGTAAATTCGATGTAAAAAAGCACATCGAAATCTGGACAGTCAATCGAAAAAAGGGAGGGCATGATGATAATGCATGCGAGCTTACACTGACACTCTACCGTCTGTGAATGGGGATGATAGTAAAATGTCAGAAATTGTTGAATAAATCCCCAGGATTGGCAGGAACGATTGTTATTCCTGTCTACGGTAATACGGTAGGGTACTATCCTCGCAAACACTTAACCCAGGGAGTGGCAGTTTTCCTGACATCTGGGCACAGACTGGAAAAAAACGAAAAGTTCTCTCCTTCTACCCCCGTCTCAATCGGCCATTTTTGTTATGAATCGTAACAAAATGGGTTAAATGGCCGATCGAGACCAAGGTAGGAGAGAACTTTACTTTTCGTTTTTTTGAGGTTCCAGTCTGTGCCCAGATGTCAGGAAAACTGCCACTCGTTAGACCTTCATCCATATAATCTTGGCAAGTGCATAATTTCTGTTTTCACAATTCATTTGTAGATCTAGATCTAGAAATATTATTTTAGACCATAAATCATGCTAGTCCCGTGACTCACTTGTTCACTGCTACCATCTGGCCTGTGGAGAATCTACAGGTAGGACTATGAGTATGGACGGTATGCCAATGGCAATGCTGTATAGAGCACACACTCTAAAAAATCATTCAAATATCACTTTTGTGACCAAAATTACTAATTTTCATACAGTTTTAATTTATTTATCATTAGTAATGTGGGAATAATTTTGTATTCACCAGAGCGCTCAAAAACTTGAATTTTGGGCATATTTTTGTGTACGCCCTCTATTGGTGGAAAGTAATATGGCAAGAAAATTTTCATTTTTTTATCTCTATTTTTAATTAAGAAAAAATGATATAAAGAATCAAATTTAAATAAGAGCCAAGCAGTATGAATTAACAGGTCTAATGGAAACTGTCAGTGTAAAAAAATCAAGCATTTGCCCCAAAGAAAAAGAGAAAATAAGCCAAACATTGCCACCCTTATTTTGTCACACATGGAGATATAACTGAGAACAAGGTTATATTATAACCTTGTTCATTGAATGAGTGCCGTGACTGTATGATCAAATACCGTACACGGTAAGCAGCGGGAGGGAGCTCCCTTGCCGCCTGGCTTGGTTAGCAAACACAGACAGTGTGACCAGTGTAGAAATTGGCAGCTTTAAACGTATGTTTCAAAAGTCATACTTTTTATCGTAGTTTCAGATTTGATATCAATCACATAATAAATCACAGCTTGACATCTACCGTACGGTACTTACAAAAACACTGCAAAATATGCAAATTGATTCAACTCAGCTCCAGCTCGATCCCAAGTTGTCACGTAGCTGCGTCTCCTGTTGTCATGATACGGTAGCTTCGAACAAAGCAAGGAGGAAAAAGAGGTTTGGATGGGAGGGGGAAAAAAAAAGAAAAAAAAGGGGGGGGGGGGTAAGATGGATGGGGAAAATAAATGGAGGGGGTAATATTTTCCATAAATCTTTTTGGTTTAAGTTTTCATATCATGTTTTGAAATATTTAAAATTTTGCCCCCTTCAAATCCGCTGGTGCATGATATGAGTATGTCAATACGGTTTTCATATGTGGAATAAATTTGAGTTTCATTGAATTGAATAAACATGATAAATATTGATTTAATTTGTGTTCATTCCCTCTAAAAGAGACAATAACAGACTTACATGGATCTTATTTCATAAAATAACAATGAAGAGTATCGATTTCATGTTTGTAGATATGCCAATATCTCAATGCGAGAATAGAAAATGCACTTCTGAGCAGGTTGAAGGAAGTAATTTGGCAAATAACCCTTCCTGATACCCTGCACCAAATAAATCTAATGAAACACTAAAGCCCCTTTTACACCTTCACGGATGCAAAACTGATCATCACGGATCTCAGTCCGTGATGATCCGGGGTGCCATATTTGTATTTTCCTTGCATCCCCGGAGTGAGTACCGAGTTAACTGTTTATTAACACGGATTGTACGGAAAAGTACATGTACGGAGTGTACAAGTATAAGCAAGGTAGCAATACTAGGGATCCTGTTTGATATGCCTCCTGGAGCCAACACGGAATACCCGGATGGCCACGGATATTACTGGGTCTTTACACGGACCTTCACGGTTGCTCACATTCTGTACTGGGATATATCAAGTGCATTAGGCAAGTATTCTGACGATAAAATACATAGAAAAATTGACCTAAATATTATTTTTAAGGGCCAAACAATTATCATGATGATACAAATGCTATTTGTACCCAAAATGATAAATTTTTTACTTATCTAATTATACATAATATTGCAAAATATGCATAAAAATTTGCATAATTAATTAGCCGCAAACAGAAATACATGTAACAAATTTTCCCGAATGGTACATGTTATGCATGCAGGATTTTGCAGTATCCTCCCGGATGCATTCGGTAGCTACACGGATGTACAAGGAGGCTACAAGGATGAACACGGATGATTATCAGTCCGTGTACTCCGGGATGAAAAATTGAACATGTTCAATTTTTCTCCCGGACATGCCGGTACATCAAGAATGGCGCCGGATGAGTAGCCGGAGTGTACACGGTAGTCCCGGACTGTACACGGATGACTCCGGATTGACAATCCGGGATGATCCGTGTTGCTTCCGTGAAGGTGTAAAAGGGGCTTAAGGAATTTCGTCACTTGCGGTCATTAAAGTGTCATCCAAATCTCTCGAAAAATAATTTTTCTTACTCAAGTTTCCATCCCCTAATTATTCGAATGGATTTCTCAAATAAAATCGGGGGGGGGGGGAGAGGGGCCGGGGGCACTCGACCCAAAAAATGGTGGGGGTGTGTCGCGGGCGAGACAAAAAACGGGGGCCTTGGAGCGGGCTTATTGTACAAAAGAGGGTCCTCGGAACGGGCTTCGGAACTGCGATTGTTTGTGAAAACGGGGGTCCTTGGAACAGATCGCCAGCGTGTGAGCGCGTTATTATAATCCAGCCATTTTAAGTTTTCACTTGGAACAAATTGCAACAGAATTTATTCCAATGCAGAACATTTCTTTGAGGTCCATAGAAGACCATACTAAAAGTCCCAGAAAATCCGAATAGGGGAAAGTGTTCTAATTTGCATAAACATAATGGTTAATTTTGGTCATATTCGCTCATTAAGTTTACGTAGCAGACGACGCTAGTGTATAATATGTACTCAGACCCGATTACAAATCATATCAATTCCGGCCTCGATATACTATAAACATTGACTTCCTCAAACTATCGCTATATCATAAATATCAGTAAGCAAAGATTTATACTACAAGAACATTGTTACTATTAACATTAAATGCATAAATTCGATTCTGTTTGGACTGTATTAATTGTTTAACATGAAAGGGTCTAGGTACGTGACATTGTACACCAAAATATTGACATTTTCTGCTTGCTCGATCTCAGAGTTCAAGAGAAAAATAAGATGTAGCTATTAGACCTGCCACATCCTATTATACTACTATTTAACTATATACCGAAGTCACACTTTTTCCGTATTTTTCCAATTTATGGGAAAAATCTGTCAATTTGGAGCCCCTGAAGAGGGAAGGGGTCGATGCGCCGTATTTTGCCAATTTATGGGAAAATCTGTCAATTTGGAGTCCCTGAAGAGGGAAGGGTCGATGCGCTGATAGACTAAACCTACTCTTCTTTAAGTTTTAAATAATAAATGAAATAAATAATGACTTAACCATATAGCAGAAAAGCCTTTTGCCTGAATAGGGGGGGGGGGGGTCAAAAACTGCGATTTTGTTTTAACAAAGAGGAAAAGTTAGCAAAAAAGGGTGGAGAGACTTCGGGAACCTCTAAGGGGGGGGGGGTGGGGGTAGGCTTTGCTGAGCCAGCACTTCTTTATTGTAGTTGATAGAGAAAAATCTACTTTTTTATCATGTTGCGAAACAATGAAAGAGGTTTGCTAGAGAGCAGAAACAACGTTTTGCCCCAATAGGGGCTCCAAATTGGCAGATTTTCCCCATAAATTATAAATAAAATAAGGAGGGGAAAATAGGTAAAAAGGGTGGAGTGACTTCGGCAAACCCTGAGAGGTTGGGTTTGCTGTGCCAGCACTTCTATGTATGTAGCTGATGGAGGAAAATCTAATATTGTTTTATTTGTCGTTTTATTTTAACAGGGTAGCCCTTTCAGTTACAAGAACTTCTCGACCAAGGGGCCCTGTATCAACAGAAATTAAAAACATGACAAAACAATATCATATAAAAAAAATGTCAACAAAATGAACATATATGAGAAAAAAATGTAATACATAAAAGTAAAAAAAAATCAAAATCACTATAAACTTATAATAACAGAAAGTATCAGAAAGTATTCATGGATATCTTAAAAACATATTTGTGTGAGGGATATCGATTTACATTGTTTTTTAAAAGAATTAAGTGAATTTGCTAAACGGAGAGAAGGGGATAACGTATTCCATAGTTTAGAGCCATGATAACAAAATGATCTTTTAAAATATTCGGTTGGAGGTTTTTCAATAAAAAGGGGACAGTTAATTGAATATCTAGTTTCGAAATGTATTGTTCTATGGCGCACTATATCCTGAATATATTTGGGGGTTATATTGTGCATCACTTTATACATCCATCTCCAAGTGGTTCCAAAGAATAAAAGTGGTCTATTGTAAAGGGGGAAACGCATTTTACCTCAACAAGGCTCCAAAATTTTACAAGAAATGGGCAAATACGCAAAAGGGGTGGGGTGATTTAAGCAGCCCCCTAAAGGATGTAGGCTTTGATGTGCCAGCACTTCTTTATACGTAGCACATAGGAGAAAGGCTACTCTTTTGTTTCCAAGTGGTTTTAAAACAATAAAAGTGGCGTACACTGTATCAGAAACATCTTTTTGCCTCAATGATGGCTTCGGATTTATAGATTTTTCCATAAATTGGTAAAATATGGAAAAGGGGTGATTGACTTTAGCGAACCCCGTAGGGGATAGACTTTGCTGTGCCAGCACTTCTTTAAATTTAGCTGATAGAAGAAAATCAATTTTTTTCATCCCCAAGTGCTTTAAAAAACAATTAAATCGGTTTACTGCAAAGGGGAAACGCCTATTCCCTCAATGGGGCTAAAAATTGTGCGAATTTTCCAATGAGAAAAATACAAAGAGAGGTTGGTGACTTCGGAAGACTCCTGAAAGGGTAGGATTTGCTGTGCCATCACTTCTTTGTATGTTACTGATAGAGAAAAGCCTGCTCTTTTGCCTCCAAGTCATTTCAAGACAATAAAAGTGTTTTTCTTTGTAACAAAACACCGCTTTGTCACATTGGGGCTCCAAAAAGCACGATATTTTAATAGTTGAGCTACGGATAGGGGGGTAACTTTGACAAGCTATTGCGGAACTATGCTGTGATGTTCATGAATGTTATTGCATGCAACATGCAGAGCAATGCATCCTCTAACCTTTTCTAAGAGATTTCATTAACATAAAAGTTACTTTTATGTAGAAAAAGCCCACATGCCCACATATGAATTTAAGTAATATACACCTTTGTATCGCTATACGTCACTGGCCCGTATTCGGAAGTCGGGTTTGACTTAAACTCAGGTTTAAAGTTGTGGTTTAAGTATGGACAGCCAATTGTTACATAATCACTAACAGTAGAGATATCATACTGTCAGCTCATTCGGCTCTCTAATCATTCATAACTGTGTACGAAGTATGAATAGATGATTGTCTTCACCATCGATGAATCAAGAAAGAGCACAGTAAACATAAAAAACATGCAACTTAATAACAATTTTGTCTTTTGGCTTCCCATACTTAAACCACAACTTTCAACCCGAGTTTAAGATGGTTTAAGATAAAACCGACTTCAGAATACGGGCCATTCATGTATTTACGCGTGTTAGTCAAACCAACAAAGGCGAGGCAAGACCGATTTAATATGAAGGCATGCCAGTGATCGCGTTGTAGTCGATATAAAAGGACTGGGACACGGAGGTTGGTTTTTGGTGTCAATTTATCGCAATATCGCATAATACATTCGTATGTATTTGCCCTTAATCTAAGCAAGTTAATACATTAATACTGTTATGAAGCATATAAATTTTCTCGTTGATATACCCCTTTTCTTGTTGAATGCCGATATTTTACATTAGTTGTTGATGCTAATGATAAAAAAGATTTCAACGCACATGTAATTTTTTGACCAAAAACATGGAAATTTGGGCATAATTTCTCACATTTTTCGAAAAATATGAACCGGACAGTCCCAGAAACGATTGCAATCGATTGATGATATCTTAATCATAGTGAATTGCGTAGTCATTTCAAGATTTTTCCATTATCTGTACAAAAAATAGTACGGATAAGGCATATTGGCAGCCATCTTGGATTTATGTAAATTAGATGCCTTTCCCCTATTCGGAAAATTTGGGACTTTTAGTATGTTGTACTAGGGACCTCACAGAAATGCATTGTGATAAAAAATTCTGTTGCAATTTGTTCCAAGTTTGGTCAAAATTTGGGCTAAAATGACTAGGCTACGTATGCACCTATATGGAACGGTCATGCGTGCATGATGCAGCTAGCGGCTGCCTCCGCCGGGTGAGCTCAAAATTGCAGCTCATTGTGGCAGATCAATGCGATCGGAACGGTGTAACGAAAAATATGCGAAGCTTTGGAGCGGATTTCTTCTTTTTTTCTCGATAAGACAAAAATCTTGGAACGGAAATATGAGTGTAAAAATGGGAGTCCGCTCCGCGGCACATACCCAATAGGCCTATATGCTTTATATACTGAGTGCCCCCCCCCCGGGAATAAAATTCCATAGGGCCTATCAAGCGGTTCGTTGTAAAGATGGCAGAGGTAATAATCATAGGCGGATCGGGGGGGGGGGGGCTAGGGACCCACTGCCCCCCTCCCATTAGGCGGAGCAAAAGAAAACAAAAAAGGGGAAAGCATTAAAAAAGGAAAAAGGGAAATATAAGAGAAAGAAGACGAGTGATAGTTAAGATGAGGGGAAGACTTGGAAAATAATCTAAAAATATTTCATGTCACTATATAAAATTTTCGCTCGCTCTTCGCGCTCGCATTGCCTTACGTTTGATTTGCATATCTTACACAATATGGAGCTTAAAATTTCAAATTATGAAGTCAATATACGAAACATATTTAAGGTCGGAAATCGAACTTTCATTATTTTGTTTGATTTAAATATTTTTTTTAATTTTTAAAAAGTGCTCTGTAACAAATTTTGTTTTGTTGTCTAAAAATCTAACATTTTCTGCTCGCGCTGGGCGCTCGCAAAATTTGATTTGTCCGGTACCTTTTATTTTCAGGTCATGATATTAACAGATTTCATGCTCTCATTAGGCTTCTTAGATTAATAAATAAGATATTAATTTGATAATCAAATTCCCTTTTTTCAGAATGGAATATCGACAAGTTTCATCTCGCGCTTAGGAAGAGAAATAGGAGGATAGTCATAATTTTCATGTGGTGACATAATGTTCTTAGAATGTCCCAGTCGTATGGCAAAACTCAAAGATATAATAATGAAAAATGTCAGCTCTTTTTAAACTGTGATCCATATCCACCTCACAAATTTCCTAAAAAATTCTTGATACAGAGCTTAAGTTGACCCTTTTTCATATCGGAATATTAGATATGTTAAGCTCGCGCTTCGCGCTCGATTTTTTATTTTCATGATAAAAAGGTCTTTAAAATGCCCAAATTCTAGATCGAAATCTGAAATACGCGCGTGCATGTTTATTCAGATAAGCAGCTTGTTTTCTATTCAAATCATTATCCAGTTTTTGATCAGAATATCAAATATTTCTGCTCATTGCGCTCGCATTATGAACGTAGGAAGATTTCCAATTACTCACCCTTTTCTTGATTTACAATAGAGTGTCTCATTTTGGAGGTAAAAGTCGTTTTTCTGCTCGCGCTTCGCGCTCCTATCCCTAATACCCTTCCACCCTAATACTAACAATAAGTCGCTCAATCTTAATTTTGAGGATTTTGGTGTGCTTGAAAAAACATTTAGCATCTTAATTAGCCTTCAAATTATATATAACTTCTCAAAAGAGTAGCCAATTCTGACAAGAACTTGATTGAATGGAGTAAGTGAGAGCCGCAACAAATAAAGAGAAAACAAGGTTTGAAGTTTGGATTCACTCAAGCATGAGATATACAACACTGTTTGCTATTTAATTTTACCACTTCAGAATTTATAGTATGAAAAAAGAGTAACCATTTGTATAAGCTTTTTTTAATTTTGGAGACAGAATTATTGTTTTACCTTTTACGGCGACACATTGTTGGTTATTGGGAGACACTGACAGGTCACCTAAATATTATCTGCCAAGTTTCAGAAGAAGACCCAAGGGGTCCACTTCCATTGACGAGTGGATACCACGAGTGACATAAAAATGATCTCCTTTTCAAGATAGGGCACCTTACGAAAACGTAGGTAACGTATTAAGGGTTTTTAAAACGCTATAATAATGAAAAAGGGTAAATATTTCGCAAGGAAAGCTACGTGTTTACAGTCCAAATTGCGAGGGTATATTAAATGACTAAAATGCTATCATAAAATATGTTATCTTTTTGCACCAAAACTACGTGTTTAGGGTGCTGTGGGAGATGGGGCGGTCCCAGGAAATTTGCTCAAAAAGCTGTTTGTTTTTCTGCTTCTCTGATGTAATTATTGTAACTCAAAATATTAAGTGCATGTATTTTTTTAGATGGATTTTGTCTACTGTTTTGTTGGAAATTAGAAAAAATAAACCTGAAACTGAAACTGAAAAGGAGTTTCTGCTAATGCTGGGGCTGTTAAACTATCGCTGTACTTATTTAGGCGGTCAAAGTTGTCAAGAGCATCGTTTTGTGTCCAAAAATTGTTAATGGTAGGTTTTCACACACCAATATTTGTTAAAGGTGCATTTTCAGAACATGGAAAATACTCATTTATGGTGTTTTTCAAACCCCATGGCAACGCGTGGTATCCATTCGTCAATGGAAGTGCATGGCCCCGGGAGGAAGAGGAATGATATGCAATTCACGGTTGAAGAAATTTGGTTGATTCCATTTGCGATTTGTTTGTCTGGTTTATATAACAAAATATCATCTTTTTGTCTTTGGCGGGATTGAAATGTGGGAAGAGTGTTTTCATGCGATATTAGGTCCCTTTTTTATTCATTGTCTGCCTGAAGCGCATGTCACGGTTAGGCATTTTATTATATCATTATTTCTTCATCGGCCTAACAATGCTATTTACGAATTTGGTGGAAGTGCATGAATCGTGACGGCTTTTAAAGAGGAAGTTCACCCTGACAAAAAGTTTATTGTAAAAATAGCAGAAAAAATAATGAAAAACATTGCCGAAGGTTTGAGAAAAAAATTCATCAAATAATTAAAAAGTTATTAGAATTTCAATTATTTGATTTGTGACGTCATATGCGAGCAGCATTCCTACACAGCGAATGGTAAAAAATCAATGAAATGTAATTTTCTCAGAAAATTGAACATGGTTTTCACTTTAACTTTTGTATATCAATAGACAAATCGTTTCACACCCGATCATGAAAAGAAAACAAAATCAAGTCATCAGGAACCATACAAAATTTGAAATTTATGCATTTTATATTACATAACACATGGGACAGCTGCTCGTTTATGACGTCACAAATCCAAAACTTTGAACTGTAATAACTTTCTTACTCTTTAACGGATTTTCTTCAAACCTTCACCAATATTTTAAAAATATTTTTCTGCTATTTTTACAAGGAAGTTTTCTTCGGGGTGAACTTCCCCTTTAAAAGGAAATCAAAGAACAAATATTTTGTTCATTCAATTTATCAGAAGCAAAATGAAACTGTGCTCCGCTGTCATTCATGTTTTTTTTTTATATTAGAACATTCCCTTCTGTCTGGCTGGGTCTTTTGATCCAAAACTTGCCATGTTTATACCGATATAGTCCAGTAGATATCCCAATAGCCCATGTACATGACATGGAAAAGTCGTTGAGGGCAAGGTCTTTTGGTTGATTTGTGTTCTAGATGGGTTTTGAAGTAAATTTAGCTTGGTTGCCACCCTGGCAACCTTGGGCGATTTTTAATTAGCTTAATCAGCATAATCAGTGTAATTAGCATACTTCTTTGATGTAATAGGTTCTAAATCTTAAAGTCTTGAGTGAGCACTGTCCATTTAATTGTAAAGCTTGCAGAATCTATTTGCGCAGAAATGCTCATTTTCACGCTGTGTCAAGGGGAAAGTGCGAAACCTGCGAAACATTTCTCATGCATTTTCCGTGCACTTTTAATCAATTGAAATAAAACGGATACATTCAAGCATTTTGTAACAATTTTGCCACCCAAATTGAAATGTCAACACTTAGTAACCACAACCTTTACTCTATTTGTGCCAGCTGGATCTGAGGACATAATTGAATCTGAACAAAAGTTTATATCAGATATCTCCAGCATTTTTTCACTAAGTTTTTATCATTTAAAGTGGGTTTATTTCATTTTTCATTTGATACTTGTTTCTCTACACTTTTTCCAAGCTTGACAATGATTATCAAACCTAAGCCATTTCATGTAAATCACAGCTCAGTGTAAAGCAAATGCTGTCATGATGGCCTCGGTGTTTGGGGGAGTGGGGTGGGGCTCAATGCACTCTTCTAAGTGTTTTGGGCAGGGAAACAAGTTTAAAAAGGTAAAAGATATATATAAATCAATTTACTAGCTAAATTCCACCTGTTCCTTATGATTAAGCTCTACTTTTATTCGCATAATTATTTCAAAGTCCTGCGCAAATCATTTTTCAGTAACTTTTCAAAAGTAAGTGATGTTCACTCAAGCGGAAATATTTTTCAACAGTTATATCGTCATTTACTTAAATGGATCTGTATACCATTAAAAAAACAACATGACTCAGTAGTTAATACTTGATGAATATATGTAGAATTTATAATTTGTAATTATTTTTCAGTTTTTAAGTAGTTTTAACTTGTCTTTTAATTTACTTGATTTATTTGGTTTAATATACATTTAAGAAAATTCACGTATTGCTGGCTTGTTTTGAGTGAGTAAATCTAACTCAATTGGGCAAAGATGATTATTACTTATAGATTCTTGATGAATGTACTTATATTTTTCAATTAATACCTTATCAAAATAATGCATAAATATTCATCAGACATGTTAGAGCAATTAAATGTTTTTTTTAAATAACTGTCATATCTATTTGTGTTTGATTTTTTTCGGATAAGGGTGTGCTAATTATTTCATTCTTTTGTTGAATCAAAGAAAAAGCAAAATTAAATGGTCATTTAGCAGAAAATTTTAGATGTCTTTTTAGGTTTTCGGAAAATGATTGTATTTTTCTCACTGTTTTATTTGTAAGAATGAAACGATCGCGTATGAATATCAATGTAAGTACCTATACATGTAAATGGTAAGTGAAAATGCACGAAGTCTAGTATTTGGATAAAAGATGTCTAAAATGAAAATGATGCCACTAAAGTAAAAGTGGGACGATGACCTTTTCAAATATTTTAGTGATTGTTTTAAATTGAATTAAGTTATTGTAACTTAAATTTCTTGAGTGAAATGGATGCAAAGAAAAAAGTAAAGTTTACTTTAAACTCCCAAACTCATAAATACTTGAAAAACATAAGGCAATCTGTTGAAACAATTTTATTGAGTAATTTCAACTATTTTATTACAGCTATTGTTAAAATGTGGAAAAATCTTCAGGATATTACAAATGTATAATTTTACAGGATTTTTTCTAAGTGTAAACTTTTTTTTTGATACGCACTGTATAACAACCCTACTGAAAAGAAGTAAGTGTCCCACAGTGTGTTTACAGTGTGGAACACAATGAGAAATCCCCTTCACACTGTTAAATTTGAGTATTTCAACCGTACGTGTGAATCACATTTTTAGTCGACTATGTGAACATGGCGTACATATTTGTGGCGTATAGCCCCTGGGCTCACAGGCCTAATTCATTTCCCATATACTCGTGTGTTAAAGTGGCACTTAAAAAGAATTCATAAAAAATAAGGAGGATATTCGAGGGTTGAATGTTTATTACCAGTGGATAGGATAAATGTCTGACATTCCGTATCTGACCAGAGAAGGGTAGCTCGACTGGCTCATTTTAAAAATAAATCAGCATTTATGAAGACCAAATTCATCACTTGAGAGAGTAAAATGACCCTAATTCTTCCGCCAATAAAAATATAGTTCCATAGTGGTGATCTTTCCAATTTGGAAAAAGTAAGATCAGTAGGTACCCTCCCTAGAATCAGTGTTAGATTGTCAGTCATATTCATTCATTTTTGTCAATCAGCAATATCAAATTTAAAAATTGAGCAATGGGCTTGGGTCGAATGAATATCTTATGCCTGCCAGTTGTGATTAAGCCCGTGCAACCCCCCGAAGACTTGCAGACAGACGCATTAAAATAAAGGAGTGGCACAGTTTTCTTACAGGCTTTGGCATAGTAACTTCAATCTCTTGATTCGTAGCTGTCAACTTGCCGACCATCAGCCGTGAAAACTATGTAAATAATCATATTAAAGGAAAGCAAGCAAAACGTTACACATAATAACTAGTATAGTAATAATAATAATAATAATGATAATAATAACAATAAAAATACTTATAATAACAATAATAATAGCTGGGTTTATACTGTAGAGCGCTTTTTGCCTGAGGATACCAAGCGCTCCTATTATTATGTGCAATATATTATTGTGTGCAATACATGCACAAGAATACAAGCCAGAGACTTTATTCCCAAGAAACCTTGCAATGATGTTAAAGCAAATGTCTGTTCATACCTCCTTATCAATTCAGCAAAATTACAATGTTAAAATCGTGTCCAGAAAACTTCAGGCATATGCATAATACAATATGATCATCGAAAATTATATTAGTGCAATGCTAGCACTGCCATAACTCCACCTTGACTGGTAAAATGTAATACGTGTATCAAACTAAACTCCTCAAAAAAAGTTTGGAAATCTGACTTGGATCGATAAACCGGAACCCTCTTCGGTTTTTATCAAATATCAATGTGTAATTAATATCAATAAATAGAACATTTAATATCCTTTAAAATGATACCCTGAATAATATAATTATGGTTCACATGGAGGTGCAGTGCCTTGAAATGTGGGGGGGGGGGCAACAGCAAAATTCAAAAGTTGCTAAGTGACACAATATTGAAAGTCACTGTCCTGTTTTTAGTGGTTATGAGTGAGTTTCTCAGTGGTTTCTATTGTTTTCAACTTTTCATGCACCTTCACATCAACTTTAACATGGAATCAAACACACCTCTTCGCAATCAAACACATAACAAACAAACATTCATTGGTATTTCAAACGACGACTCAAAGTTTAAAACCAGGGGCTTAAGGATTCATCTCTATTGACACAGACAAAAGAATCACGTTCTGTATGACTATTTCTGCTTGTTTTGCAGCTTTTCAATTCAGACCTCAAAGAATCTTGCTCTTTTTGTGAGGGCATGATCATAACAAGCATGGTATCATTTTAAAAAGAATCAAATGATCTTTTGAATGATATCAGACATGCATTGTGTAAAATTGGGAGTTGGGAGAAGTTAATTGCCATACTCGGATTTCCAAACTTTTTTTTGCTCGTTTTGCAGCTTTTCAATTCAGACCTCATCCAACACTTTTGAATCCTGCTCTTTTCGTGATGGCATGATCATAACAAGCATGGTATCATTTTAAAGAGAATCAAATGATCTTTTGAATGATGTAAAACATGCGTTGTGTAAAATTGGGAGTTGGGAGAAATTAATGGCCAAACTCAGATTTCCAAGCTTTTTTGAGGGGTTTAAAATTCAAACCATCAATATTTGTAATTTGTGTTGCCGGCCTCACAACGATATCAATCCTATCTGTAATAAAAAAAATGCAGTATAGGCCTATAATATTATGGTAAGTATTAATATTGTAGCGTATTTATCCATGTAGCAAGTCTCAAGCTTTTCACTAACAATAACATCACTAAATGCATGCCTTATCACAAATACTGAACTGATAACATAATGGTATGCGTACTTTCTATATTGTACGGTCGGGTGTAACAATAATCAATCACTGCGTAACGAGCGATAGACACACACGTTTTATAAATCTACAATATATTCATTACCAATCAATTTGCCTTTAACTCAAACAATTGATAAGATATTATTAAATATACCACTGAACCTCTTGTAATCTGTATTTCATGAACTAACCAAGGATAACCTTGATTCTTGGAAGTTTGGGTTACCATGGCTACAAACCTAGTATTTTAATGAAATAAATTTCATTAAACTACTAGGTTTGTAGCCATGGTAACCCAAACTTCCAAGAATCAAGGTTATCCTTGGTTAGTTCATGAAATACAGATTACAAGAGGTTCAGTGGTATATTTAATAAAAAAAATATAGTAGGCCTATAGTATTTATTTTCCGTATAAAAACAAATGCGAAACGGATGGATAGCCCATATTCAGTTTAGTCGACATGACAATACTTTTTTTCCATGGGGTCTAGAAACAATAAAAAGTGAACACATAAGAAAGAAACATAACATATACGGTAATTACTGATAGGAAAAGATCATAAAAGTCAATAGTTTGGCAAGAATTTACACGAAATATTTTATAAAATGAATGAATTGAATGAATGAGGCTGCTATCATAATTGAAAAAGTATTCGCGAGGAGCAAACGACTGTTGTACATGTAGGTAAGGAATAATAAAATGAGGGTTAAAGATAGCCCTGTTAAAAACCAATCAACAACAACTCAACACGATGTGAACAGTCACACTGTTTGGGAGTCCACAGTGTGAAAATATCTTCACACTGTTGAACATGTTAGCAGTGTGAATAATATTTTGACATCGTCCACTAATAGTATGTGAACACACTGTGAACAGTCACACTGTGGAGGTTACCATAGTTTGGAAATATCTTCACACTGTTGAACATTTCAACAGTGTGGATAATATTTTGACATCGTCCACTATGTGAACACACTGTGAACAGTCACACTGTGGAGGTTTCCATAGTTTGGAAATATCTTCACACTTTTGAACATTTCAACAGTGTGGATAATATTTTGACATCGTCCACTATGTGAACACACTGTGAACAGTCACACTGTGGGACACTGTGTACTTTCCAGTAGGAAAAAGGTCAGTGCAAGTTTTGTTTACAGAATGCTCCCGGGTGGGTGTTTCATAAAGCTACTCGTAAGTTAAGGACGACTTTAAGAACGACTGGTGATCCTTTTATTTGGTAAACGATATACACCATTGGCGATGGTATAACGTGTAAGAAAGGATCACCAGTCGTTCTTAAAGTCGCTCCTAACTTACGAACAGCTTTATGAAACGGCCCCCAGGTCAAGGAATTTCGCGCCGCCTTTGAGAAAGAGAGAATATTTGTTTGAATGCAGTTTCAGGACTTCTTGAAGTATAACCGCAAATAATGAAAATTATGGCCTTGCCATTCTTTTTATACACAATTGAAATAGCGAATTAATTTATAGGGCACGTACGGGCAGGTTCATATGCTGTAGCTCATAGTGCTTCAAGATAAACAGCAACAACAACAACATGGAACTGAGGACTATGGAATAGTTATAATTACAATCGCTTTAATTATTTCCTTTTCAGCGTAGTAGTATAGGTCACCTATTATTATAATTTGAATTCACTTCAGATCTTGTTCCCTTATTCGCTCTATTCCTTGACAGCACATGGCTCTATTAATATGACATTGGCATTGCCAACATCAATTCGCTGTGAAAATAGGCCTATATTATTTAGCCTTTACTTTTGAACTATTTAGGACGTATTTGCAGTCGCATATATTTGTGCACGATTTCTCAGTTTATACTATTGAAAATACGCCCTAAATCAGTTGGGAATTAGCATAACCAATTCATGTTATATTTTATTCAATGTTACAAGTTCAATTTTTTTTTCAGTTTTTATCATAACAAATTAAAGTAAATCACAAAATTTACAAATGATTATTAGGTGATTGCAAATCACATAAAAGCAATTTGGTCATATTCCTTTTTTACAAGATCAAGATTTATCTCAACAAATCAAAAAAACAAACATGTTACACAGTTTGATCCCCCCCCCCTAAAAAGATAAGTTTGGGACCCCATAGAAGCAGAGCTTATGAAAGGGCCCCTAATGTAGAACATTATAACAAGAATATTGATGAAAAATATTTACAATGAAAATCTAAAGAGTAAATGGGAAAATTATATCAAAAAAAATCCACACACACACACACACACACACCGCATACACATCCACCCCACACCCGTACACACACACACCCTCACTCACACACACACACACACACACACACACACACACACATGGTTTATCAAGATTAGATTTAAGATATTATTTCTCAAATGAATATTTTTGACATGATTTTTTTTAAATATAAGCAGTGTTGGACTGGATCTGATGCTTTGTGGTAACCTTTTATATTCTTTGATACAAACTATCACAAAAGAATTCAAACAGTCTTTGTTTTTACCCATCTTTGGTAGATAAGATTTTTCTGACGCGTATTGTACATAGTGGACCTTTGGGTTAATAGTTACCCTTTTAGTCGAACAAATTCTGATTTTAACCGGGCTCTGATAGTGTACTTACCTCAATAAATCATAATCTATTCACTCCAGGAGGAGGAGGGGGTGTTGAATAGTATTTTTAAACGGAGTTAGAATATAAATAAGAAGTAGGACATCGAAGCGTGATATTATTTTATATTATGTGTTTTCAAGAATAGAATGCACATAATAAGAGTGGAATAAAAAAGCAAACAAGTTGAATCTGTGAGCACAAACTTATTCTTTTGAAATAGGGCGTAGTTTCGATGCACGGCGCATGCGCAACTCATCAATCTAACAAGGCCATTGAAGGAATATATTTTGAATAAAACTCCGTTCTGAGAGGTTTAGCTTTGAACAAGCTATTGATCTCTTGCGCTCTCACAGAAGGAAATAAAAATCAGTTCTAGCATTCTACAACCAGGCAAAGCACTCAAGCATCCGTAGAAGCCAGCTTTTATTGATCGCAGAAAGACCTAAAAAGATTGCGAATCCAAACGAATTTTACTGTCAATCTGTCTCAAACAGCTTTTAAGTGATCAGTTGTCTGAGACTTTAATTTGAGAACTTGTAGACACTATCAGTAATCAAACATGGCTGATACAGAACTGGGAATAAATGGTGAAGGAGGTTCCCCGATTCAGCGTTTGGAGAAGAAAACATCATGTCAGAAATTCACCGAGTTCCTCTTCAAGAACCTCCTCCTTATCCTCATGATCTTGTCCCTCGTGCTTGGATGTTGTGTTGGTTTTGGGATCAAGCTCGGATCTGATCGCGATTTCACTTCGGACGAGATCAAATATATCAGCTTTCCAGGGACAATCTTTCTCAACATGCTGAAGGTATGGAGTGACTATTAAGGAAGAGAGAGAGCGGGAGGGGGAGATTGAGAGGGGGAGGGAGAGAGGAGGGGTACCTTGAAGCTTCAACGCTATCCCCGGTGAAAGGAAGAGTGAGTAAAAAAAAAAGGAAATGGGTGGATGATGGGTAGATGAGTCGACGAGGCGTCATACCACAAATCCCTGCTGGTGGACGATTTCATTTTTAAGAAGCAACTTTCATCATTATATTTATCGATTTTATCATCACAGGGGGCGACTGCCCCTGTAATCATTAGAGAAGTGAGAAAAGAGGACTAAAAAGGAAAAAGGACGAAAAAGGACAAACGGAAAAGCATAAAAGATAAATTGAGTCTCTACATTAAAAGATTATGAGTGAAAAAAGACGTCATCCTTAGACCGTACTGCCCCCTCTCCCCCAATCTGCATCACTATAAAGTAATTGCAATTATTATTTTGTTCCATCATCATTATCGTAATCATCATCATCATCATCATTATCATCATCATCATCATTGTCGTCACACTCCTCCCCCTCCTCTTCATCGGTTATCCTTTTCCTTCTCATCATTACCACTCTGTACGTGTTAGGTCATGATAATTCCCCTGGTCGTTTCAAGTCTAATCGCCGGTATGGCGTCGATCAACAAACAAGCATCGAGCAAGCTGGGTCTACGGGCTGTCCTCTACTACTTTACGACCACCTTCATCGCAGTCGTCCTCGGGATCATCCTCGTGATGACCATCCGTCCAGGGGCTCGTCACAGCAAGGATGACATAGATACCACAGGAAACGTCGAGAAGGTGAATACGGTCGACGCTTTCCTCGATCTCATCAGGTAATTCCTTGTTTTTGTTTGTATTCTGATCTGCATTACATTTACATAAGTTTTCAAAAAAGCGAAGCAGTCGATCTCAACGCTCTTCCTGCATGAATTATTTCGAAAGAACAACGGAGATGATAGAAGTTTTTTACGCGCCACAATATATATACATAGAACATGATGCGCTGCAATACACGTTGTGCGAAGGGCCCTCTTCCTTTATATATATATATATATATATATATATATATATATATATATATATATATATATAATATATATATATATATATATATAAATATTTGAAATATTTGAGCATTCTTTGACTATTCTTTATTTATTTTGATTATTATATATATATATATATATATATATATATATATATCTATATATATCTGAAGGGACATCGCAAATAGACCAAATCGCGAATATTGACGAAATTCGCGACGAAATTGACGACGTCGCCAATTCCGTCTGGAAATTCGCGTCGATATTCACAATGTCGTCGCCAATTTCTTCGTGAATTTGTTTTGCTTGCTTGGGCGGTACGTACGTGTGTGCATACAGAACTCTTGAATTTCTAACACCAGTGAATATCTAATGCACCAAATCAGTTATCATTCATTTTTTTGTTCTTGAAGGAATAAATTATTCTAATAAACCTAATTACATATAAAAAGATACAAAAGAACACGTGGGCATCTGACATCATCGGTTCGCTCACTGAATATTCATGAAGACATGCCTAGAACTGTTTCATCGGAATGCTGCAAATCTTTAAGATGCCGTTACTTTGTTATTCCTCGTCCGATATTGATCAAATTTTCATTGTATTGTTTCTCTGATCTTTCTTTATCTGTTCAAATCGTATTATTGTCTGCCTGGAGTATATCAAGCAGGAGACATGGTACAATTGTCAATTTCCATATTCTCTCTGTTTTACTTTGTAAAGTGTTGAATCTACTGAACATTGTGTCATAACTTTATTTGCCTTCTTTTGCATTAATAAAGAATTGATACCATCATATATTATAATCATCCCTTTTCCACACGAAAGAGAATTCGGGTTTCATAACAATAAATGATGGGTATTAATAATCTCGCGCGAGGGTGGATGCGCAGGTGTGTATGTGTGTGAAGGAAGGAGGGTGCACTCGTGCGTGATTATTCATAATCATGTTGCCGTATGCAGTGGGCGAGTACCATTAGCGTACCTATAAGGGGGGTTTTGAACTTGAAGACCTTTTTTTTTATTGCTCGTCAATTTTTTTCTGGGGAGAAATGTCCTTTATATGCGGTTGAAGACTTTTTTTTTGCTTGTCAATTTTTTTCTGGTACGAAATCCTTTATTTGTGGTTGAAGATATTTTTTTTTTGCTTGTCAAAATTTTGGGCGGACAAATTTGTCCGCCCCCCTTTGGAAAATCCTAGGTACGCCACTGGCGAGTTCGGAACAGATACCTGGGAATATGTAAGATGTACTTGTAGCACGAATTGAATACAGTTCAAATATCATGCCTGATAGAATTTGAACTGCATAAGTACAGTACGTGACACTTCTTCTCTGTGTTATGTCTAGTCTGCTAGAAAATAAAGATTAATGGCACTATGGTATAAGGAAGTACTTTTATCCATTCCGCGAGAGTATATCGATGTTTGACCAAACTTTGAGTGAATAGGATATCTCCATGTTGCAATTCTACTAATTTATAACTATACCATAACTACAGTACACCTCTGGTTTTTTTCTTATTCATAAGTCTTCCCTCCCTTAATTATGTTGACCCTATATTGCCTTGCCTGTGTAGCAGAGCTGTGTGCGAGCTGGAGAATATAGGCTTCAATACCTAATGGAAGTTAAATTGGTCCCGGGAAATTTGAAAAGCAAAAAAAAAAAAAGGAAAAAAAGGGGAATAAAGGCTTTCACCGCTAAATGGAATGGAAGTTAAATTGGTCCCGAGAAAATTGAAAAGCAAAAGACAACAAAAACGAAATTAAGGTTATTTTCGTTACATTTTTCAACTTTTTCCACATCTTCCAGAATACCTGGGGTTGCTGCCTATGGTGAATAATACATGCAGTGGGGGTTGGGGGGCTTCATCACCTCCAGCACAACCGCTTTCCATGGCCATGTTATCGGCAAATTATTTTGTATTTGATTATCAAGTGAATGTTTTTTTTTCATATTCATCTTTTTGAAAGTTTCACTGCTGCTGTATTAAATCCCAGAATGCCCTCAGGTCATACTGTCAGAAGCGTTTCACTTGTTGTGGAGTCGTTCACTTGCCATGCTTCCATGGTATTTTATAATTTGTCATATTATGAGTTTTGTTGAACAACTTTATTATTTTTCCCCAAAAAATGTTGTTTTCAAAATAGATAAGGAGAATCAGGATGAAATTGTGAATACATTTATGGCTTCACGCTTGAGCTAGCGGAAAACCACAATTTGAATGAACGTGCTGTCATAGAACGCCTTTGTCGGAATGGTTGGGTACATGAAGGCACATAATTTTGGTAACGAGATGCATTTTAATTTTTACGGATTAATTCTTGTCAATATTCGATTGTGGAATAACGTATTTTTTCCCCTAAAAGAGATTCTCAGTGCCTTTATTACCCTCTTTTGTGCGGTGTTTCTTTTTCTTTATTTGCATGGAGGCATCGTTATTAAACATATTTTTAGGGGAAGGGAGGTCTGTGCGGCGAGAAAGCAGTGCATGAATTGAATTGGAAAGAAAAGTTCTCATCCATTAACACGTCACTGTAGAATGAAGGCCTATAATTTATCCCCAGCCCCTATATAAAGGAATGATATTTGAATAAACGGAAGGGGGCGAAAGAAAAGCTAGAAACAGATTTATAGAAATTCGCATGAATTATTAAACCAGCAAACGTAACTTTATCAAATGCTGTTGGAGGTTGGAAACTGAATGAATATGAATTGTAAATATTGTTCGCGAATCGATGCATATCAATCAAATCATATTATACAACTCCCAAGAATGTTCTGTAATGTGATTGGTCCAAATCGGATCACATGATATTCAGCGAATAGCATCCAAAATGCACTATCCTGCAATCTAACGTCATACCAAATGTACTATCCTCCACTCTGACGTCATACCAAATGCACTATCCAACACTCTGACGTCAGTGTGCGGGATAGAGCGAGGTCTGCACTAAATTCTAGATCTAGAATTTAGATCAAATATAGCATCCATGGCAACTCAGTAAAACGGGGAAGGGGTGTTAAAAAAAAACAATGCTCGCATTCTTGTGCATAGAAGATCTAGATAATGAACTCTCCGACTTGATATACCGCACTCGTTCCTACGGACCTCGTTGCGGTATACCTATTGACTATTCTGGCACATCGTTCATTAGCCCTGCATGCCAGCGCTTCCTTAATTTTTTTTTTTTAGTAATTTAGCAAGTTTTCGCAAACCTCAGGGACGCGTCAGTAGGGTCCGGTAACACAAAACTTAACTATTAATCATACACTCGATGTTTAAGATTGATTGTACATAATTATAGTCAATAGAATAGTCAATAGAATAAAACGTAGAAAACTGTTCCACAATCATTGCTAAGCTTTGTGTTACAAGCCCTATAGATCTGATTTTCGTGTGAAAAATTCTTTCATGCGACACCATGCATGCCTTTTGAAGATGCGATATTAAATCCCGCTTCCATGCATGTACGACTGGTCATCAGTGTATGCCCATCTGAGCATGCGGTGGGCCTCTGTACTCTGGCAGCTGGCTGGAGATGCGAAACGATAGGCCTACATGGATAAGAAAGTGGTTTTTCAAACAAATCAAGTACATGTTGAGTGAGGAAAAATTTACTGAAATAAGGCTTAGATATAGATCATTACAATCCATTGAATCGATATTGCATCTAATGTGGATTATTGGTGGATCACTGGCAATTGATTCCATGGATCAGAGAACCTCTCCAGCTGAAACCTTTTCGCATGCGTTGATAGGTACACAGCATAATTATGCAAGAGGCCTATCCGTCTGAAAAGCATCCGAATTTGCGGGGTTTTTTTCTTTTGCTCTCTCTCCCTACACAAACGATAATCAAACACACAATGTGATGGGCATTATTTTTTTTTCTTTCCCCCGAAATGGGGGATTAAATTCAAAATTCCCGGGGAGACCACTTCCATTGACGAGTGGATACCAGGCGCGACCATTGGTTTCACAAAGCACTCTTAAGAAGAGAAACAAGTCTTTTCCAGATTATGAGAATGCAACCCTTGAAAAGTATTGACCGAAAATACGTAGCTTTCCTCACGAAATATATCCCTTTTTTCAGTATTTCAAATATCGTTTTTGACATCCTTATAACGTTAAATATACGTAACGTGCCCATTCTTGGAAAGAAAATCCCTTTTTACACGTGGTATCGTGCCTGCATGGCATCCACTCGTCAATGGAATTGCCGCCCCCCCCCGGGCGGCCCCTCGAGCTCTGGGAGGAACCAAATGTGGCTCTGGAAGCTCGTCCTAAATCGGATATATCGTTGTTACCATAGTAGCAACCAGAATTTTGCACACGAAACGCAGATTGAATGTTTCCGTTGCGGATGCGAAACGTTAAACAATTCTCATGCATGCCACACAACTTACATTGCAGGAGAGTGTTTTGCGACGGGGGGCCCAAAAGTCTCTTCCTAATTTACCGTCGTAAAGTCCGTCTGCGTTGCACAGCGAAAAGTGGGAAATATCTAGTCAACAGAAGTCGGGGGCGCGCTGTCATCTTCCGTAACAACTTTTCTGAAGCTGACAAGCTTGATCTGTTTAATACCGCTTGTTTTTTTTTTCTGATATTCGTATTCTACAATGCCTTTTCTTTAATGTCTGAAATGATACAGCGAATGAATTCATAATTATCATGGCATTTTGTGTGATAGTTTCATTGTGATTAAGAAATAAACCAGCCCACCTATAAAAAAATTATTTGAATAAACGGTGACGATAAAACGATAAACACAAAAACACATTTATAAATACTCGCATGATTTATTACACAAAGAATTTAGTAGCTTTGTGTATGAGAGAAGTTAAATGCCGTTGGCACTGGAGGTTGAATAGCGGAATGAATAGGATTCTGTTCACAGTTTGATGCATATTATAAAAAAAATCATTCAAATATATGTGCAGTTAATGTTCAATAGAATTCGGGGCTGCAGTCATCATCCGTAACAAATATTTCTTGAGCCGAAAAACTTGGTTTGTTTTATCTTAAATATTTTGTGTAAGTTTAAAAAAAAAACCCGAAGTGATTATTGCATGAAGAGAGATAAAGGACGGCCTTTTATTTCTTGAAACATGGTTGCATTTAGTGAGATATTGCGTTACAGGATATGCTAACCCACCCCCGCATACGTAAGTTGTTTGTTAAATATTACAAAGCATTCGTCAGACTCAGTCTGTTCATGAGGCACCAATTATCTAGTTGCCTATTCAATATTGGGGCTTTTTCACACATGAATCTTGAATCATTGTAATGATGATTGCAGTCGAACTTTTCACACCCTCATGCACGCGAAAATTGTGATTTGACTTCGAATTTCCCAAGCGAAGGCAATATGTGTCCTTGATGACTTGTCAGTCAAAACACTCAAAATGGGTGATTATACTAAACATAATTTATAAACAATGTCCAAACTTTTGTTCGCATTATTACGTTAGCTTACTAGAGTATAAAAACTGTATATATTCATTTATTACGAAAGTCACTTTTCTCATGTACTTAATTCATATTAATCTTTGATTCTCAAGATTCCATAGCTTTTCATAGCATTTTGGATATTTGTATTTCAACATATTGTTTTTGACATCTTGTTTCATATTTTTATTCAGGTTTTGTTACCATGTATTACTGTATTCGTTTTTGTATATACTCCGAAAAGGGTTGATGAAATAAAGAGAAAGTTTAAGCTCATATTAATAGATAAAATATTTAGCCAATGGTCAGACCCAAACTAAATTCTTGCACAACCCAGTATTATGATTATCACTATCTGCACTTGCTAATTTAGCATTTTCTTTCATCTGTTTCATTCTCCGACAGAGTGATGTTTCCACCGAACATTATCGAGGCTACCTTCAGGACTGTAAGTCTATTAATTGATTGATATTAGTAATCAATTAATTAATTAATTAATAAAAATTATTAAAGAAAAAATATTGGTGGGCATGGATCACGACCATTAGCATACCTAAGGGGGGGCAGACTGCCCCCCTGACGAGTAACAACCCATGTCAGGGACGCATCCCTGCCCCCCTCCCCCCTGACGAGCCACAAGTGGCCCGTTCCTTTTAACTTGAAGACCCTTTTTTTTTTGCTTGTCACAAACACGGGTGTGAACCGGGAAGGGTAGGGGGTGGGCAAAGGGTGTTGCCTTTTTGCCAATTATGTTATAAGCCTAAATTATTACTCCTCTAATGAGAGGTTCCCCGTTCCCCACCTTTTTATTTACTTCTGTTTTGTTCACCCAATAATAGTCTCTTCGGTGCAAAACTGCTAAAGAGAGCCATAAGCCCCAAGTTGTAAGTAAGTGTGGAATTAGGGTTATTTTAGCAGTGAGAACAAATTTTGCTTATAAAAACCCAAATAAAATGCATTACCTTTCTGTGTCCCCTAAAATTGCCCCCAGACATTTGGGTCCGCATCTGATTAGTAGGTTGTATGGTTGATTTCCATGATTTCAGTACAAGACAAGACAGGTTCCAGTGGACGTTGAGCCGACAATGATGCCGATGATGCAGAGCACGGCCATGATGATGGACTCGATGATGAATACCACGGACACGATGGCGACGGACTCGATGATGAATACGATGATGAACTCGACAACCATGAATACCCCGATGATCACCAACACAATGTCGGTAGGAGGATACGAATTCAAGTCCAACATCCTCGGCCTGGTCGTCTTCTCCTGCATCTTCGGGGCCGTTCTCGGTCGCCTTGGTGAGAAAGGGGAACCCCTGAAGGATGTCGTCGAATCGCTCATGGAGTGTGTCATTGTTCTCATTGGCTACATCATCTGGTAAGAGTCGAATCTTCGATCCATCCTTTTGGCCAGGTGGTAATCCACACTTGGTCATTCTCCACCCAAGTGGTACGAGGTAGAATGTGAAGGTCATTGTGGCTTTGTGGGCGCCTAACAAGTCAAGGCAACAGGCTGCCATACCCCTCAGTGAGTGGAGGATGTCCAATATTGTGTTTTGGAAGGATTGTTTGAATCCGATGACCGGTTAGATAATGTAAATTATTTAGCGTTAGCGCGCTATAAACAACCATACTTATATGTTTCGGTTTCATTTCCAAAACAGAAGGTGAGGACAATTTGTTGTATTTCTTTCAGAGAAAGAAGATCAGGGGGTCGTTTCATCAACATTTTCGTCCGACAAGTTGTCAGGTCTGACAACTTTTCTTTACTTTGATTGGCGGAGAGGTACTATTATACCAAGGATAGGCCTACTTGTCGGATAAATGTCATAATGACATAAATGACATGTCCTTTCATGAAACTCTCCCCGGAGATTTAGATAAGAGCTAAATCTTATGCTTTCACCATATTTTTTTTTGATGGATGATGGTTACCAAGGTTAATTCTGAGAAGCCATGATGTATCCCGTTTATCTTCCTTTTGAATTTCAATCGAAGTTCTACTTCTACTTGTGATTCTGAAGGGAGTATGTACAGCAAACCAAAGCATGAATTTATCTTTAAACTGGTGAGGGAAGAAAATGTTCGAAAACACATGTAAGAGGGTGAGCAAAGCGACCGAGCTTCTCATTGTCTACCTTTATAATCTGTATTGCATTGGACCCTGCTTTATTATATTGAACTTAAGAAAAAGAGTGAAAATAACAAAATGAAAACAATACTTACAGGTTAGATGATCTTTTTTGTGCCCTCCCTTTCGACAGGCTATCCCCCATCGGTGTGTTCTTTCTGATCTTGGGTAAGATCCTCGGCATGGATGACTGGGCTCTGGTCTTCCAACAGATTGGGTTGTACTCGGCCACCGTCATGCTGGGTCTCTTCATCCACGGATTCATCATCCTACCGCTCCTCTACCTCATCTTCACCCGGTCCAACCCCTTCGCCTTCCTGAAGGGCGTGGCCCCTGCCATGGTAACGGCCTTTGCCACTTCATCGAGGTAAGATGATATCCTAGCAAGGTTTTCTTTCGACGATTGTTGTACTTGTCATCCAGCGGAGTACGGTCGGGAGCATTCGACGACAGTGAAGCCATTGGGAAGTTTCCTCTCAGCAAATCAATTTGCGTATTTAGCATCCACTTCACAGACGCTTCTTGCAACGTTCAGAATCTATTGGAAATGCCCGTCAAATCACAATTGACAGATTAGAAATCATTGTCGAAAGTTGGTGGACCAAGACAGCACATCGTCTTTAGATTCAGACTGGACAAAAAATGCAAATACATGTATGTCGTTTGTCCAGAGTCCAGGGCTCCGTAACACAAAGGTTTGCGATGGATTGCAAATATGAGGAACCGCACTAATTGGTTTCTGGTCAGTATTTTAAACCAAATGCGCGTCAAACATTGACGTTGATTGGTCAGATCATTTAGCGATTGATCGCTGATCTTTGTGTTACGGAGCCCAGGACGACATTGCTGTTTGATTCATCGATTTTCGACAAAGGCTGCTGCTATATACGAAGGGCTTTTACATGAGATAATCAGCGGTATACAAAGAGTCTGCGAAGAAATTGTTAAAATGACCTTTCCACATAACGACGGGTGCCTATTAAGCCTTTGTCACAAACTGAAGAGACAGAACAGCATGATTACACGCTGTATCATCTTTTATTTCATCCTGATTCAGATCGAACGGACGAATGTGTGCACTGTCTCCAGGACCAAATGTATTTAATAATAAACTTCCTTTGTAAATTGACACTGCACTTCGTTTTATTAATTCTCTTCTTCACATTTTATCTATCTATCTATATATATCTATCATTGTCTCCACACGTTTTTCAAGTTCAAATGACTTTTGCTTCTGGTGGAAACTTCAAAGCAAATGAATAGGCCTATACACATAACGGTTTAGTATATTATCACAAGTCTCATGCATAGTTTTATATGTCGCCCCTTTATTCGTATTCATATTTGACTTCTACGATCACAAACAAAAGGAAAATTAAATATTTACTGTTGAAAGAAAATTGTTTATAGTCTTTCTCTGTTCTTCATCCTCAGCTCTGCCACTCTCCCCGTGACTATCACAAGCCTGGAGAACAATAATAAGATTGATAAACGAGTCACTCGTTTCATACTCCCTATTGGTGCGACCATTAACATGGATGGAACAGCCCTCTACGAGGCAGTGGCAGCCATCTTCATTGCGCAGATCAATGACTACGACCTAAGCGTTGTCGACGTCATCGTCGTCAGGTACGAGCAGGGGGCTGATTGAAGGATTTTATATTAACTTCGGGGTACCGAAAGTTGACCGATTATTTTTTTGTTGAATAGTTTGACAACCCCCACTATCCAACCCCTCGAATATAGGGAAAATTGGAAAAGAAACAAAACACACATAAAAGAAACAAAAAAACCTACATATTAATGGGCTTTTTATTAAACTAGGGGCCGGAGTAACCGATTGTAAACTTTTTATTCGAAATGTTTAACTATATTCATAGAGCGTGATTCTTATCATGCCACCAGGCCTAGCTGTTATCAAATAGTAAAGTACATGTAATATCTACCTGGCGACAAACCCCCTCTGTTGAAGGGGGGGGGGCATTTTTGCTCACAATTAGAGGGATAAGAGGTCAAAAGTCATATAATTTTCAGAAGCACTTTCTTGTAAAAATCTTCTGACTAGCCGCCCCCTAAAAACAAATAAAAATGAAAAGAAATATTATTTTAACGGATTGAATTGATCTATTCCTCCCAGTATCACAGCCACCCTTGCTAGCGTTGGAGCGGCCGGTGTCCCGCAGGCTGGCCTTGTGACTTTGGTGATCGTCCTCAACGCCTTAGGTCTGCCAGCCGATGACATCACTCATATCATTGTCATTGATTGGTTCTTGTAAGTGACGTCATTTTGAAAACATTCCATTTAGTAAATACTACAACTAGGAGGTACATATGAAAAGCAATAAAAGCGTGAGAGATTCGTTTTTGTGAGAAGTTGCGCCATGTCGCCACGAACTCAAGATGTAGCATTTTTCGCATCTCGGGATTATTGGTGACATGACTTTCATGGCAACGAATTGTGCAACATAATTGTGCATCAACTACGAATTGTGCGACAATATACTGTGCCATTTTAAAAGTTTCTTTGCCAGCCTTTTTACTTGTTTAATACTGTGGTGGAAAATATGTAATAAAAAGTTCGTTATGGATGGAGACGTGACTAAAAACAAAGCATTGTTTGAATTGGAATCTTATGAAGCCCCCCCCCAAAAAAAAAAAAAAAAAAAAAAAAAAACAAAGATAGTCACAGCTATAAGTTTTCCACACCAGTTCTCAACTGCGACTATACGTGTATTCGTTATTCATTTCAATTCATTTTCTAATATATTTGTATTATTATGTGACGTATGAAAATCATGATCATCTAAACATGACCCATTATGTGACCTTCCTTTCCAGGGACCGTTGTCGCACCACTGTTAACGTAGAGGGCGACTCATTTGGTTGTGGCATCATCTACAAGTTCCTCAAACCTGACTTCGATCGCATCGACGAGGAAAACATGACCAAGGCTATGGTCAATGGTTACGCCAACGAAAAGAAGATCCCAATCGACGCCCAGGAAGGGATCAATACCGGAGAAGATACCCGCTTGTAATTAGACTTCGCCGTTGACTTCAAAGTCCACTTCGATATTGGCATAATGAGGCAAAAATAAAAAAAATATATAATGATTGAATAATTAATCACGAACACTAATTTAGAAAAGCGGATATTTTTTTTTAAATTACATATTATACGTTAATTACAACAAAGTATCTATATATCTTTACATCGAATTTTACTAGTTTAGTGGTTACGTATTGTGTTAAAGGGATTGTTTAACTTTGTGAGCAGCCGATTTAAAAAATTCTCAAACCAAGATGAAACATGTGTACAAGTGCATGTAGTAGAACTAATAAACCCTGAAAACAACCATTATTGAGAATGAAAAGCTAAAACTACAAGGTAAACCCCGATTTTGTAAACAGGTGTCTTATAGACGCCTAAATAGTACACATAAGTGTATGAGATGAAATTAAGATGGTGTTTCCGGTCACTTTATATTTCAATTTTTGAAGCACTAAAAAATGATTTTCGAACGCAATTTTTTCAGGACTTCATTTTTGTAACATATCACAGACACAGATGACAAGTGTGACCTTCTAGCTCAGATTTTTTAAAGTCAAACCAATGTTAAACAATCACTTTAAGCAGTTTTATATTGCTTCGGGTGATTTTTTGTTACTCATTCATTTATCTACGTTTATGATAAAGAAACATTTTGGGTTAAATAGTTGTATTGTTCTATTTTTCTCATGTTCCCCGTCCCATGGTTCCTTTCATACACTGAGCTTTCAAGAAACAGGCGTTTGCCGATACCCATATAGCAAACAAAATATAGATATTTTGTTATAATACAATAACATAATCAACTTGATGATAAATTAATTTTGCAATGAAATTTCCCTTAATGAGGTACATTAGTTGATTTATTCTCATTTTAGTAACTCTTTCATCATGTGCAAACTGCCATGATTGTGTCACTAATGTAACCATTTTCTGGCTCTCTTTAATTATGTCTTATATTAATAATAATAATAATAATAGGCACACAGAGATACGATCTTACGTATACGTAAGCTCCCGAAGGGAGCTAGAGAGGCAACTCTTTTTGCGCGTTTTTGATTTTCCATAGGTTTTGTACATAACAAACATGGCTGCCATTTGTCCAATTTGAAGGTTGATTTTGGAAGGTCAATGTTTAATTCATGAGTAATGACGTCAAAATACGCACAATGCACTTGTATGATTGGATAAAATGCTAATGTTTTATTCATGTCCTCATGCATTAAACATTTTTTTCCGTCCCACAATTCCCTACGATATCTGTGCGAAGTGTCGTTCTTTTTGATTCTGCGAAATTCAACTTTTTGAAATACAATAGCAAGTCTAATTATCTGTTTTTAGAATTGATGTTCGAAATCATGATTTCTGAGTGAACTTCAAAGGAGCAGAAAATCTTGGAGGAAACATTAATATCAATCTAATGACATTCCATAGGAATAAAAGTAAGTTAAGTTCAATTCCTTACTTTGATCCTAGTTGAAATTGTAGTGTGTTTGCTGGGGTTCGGCGTCGCATGCATAGCTTTATGTGCAGTTTACAACGCAAACCACAATTTCCATATTTCCATTTCTTTTTCCTGTCCTGATCCTAAATTAGTCTGAAATCTGACTGACATATTTTCTCAGAAAATAACATAGTTCTTCGTAGAACTAAGTTTGTTAATTGGGATGCTTCATGTCCGCCCTTATTAAATCTGTATTTCAGTTCTTATTGTCAAATATCAGGGGTAGATGTGGACTTGTTTAACGGCAAAGCTGCATCAAAATTAAGCCAAATACGGTACCGTACCATATAGCCAGAGCGGGATGCGGACTTTGATATCGCCGGTGCCAGCCGGCTGCGAAATTGCCGATGTAGGCTAGGTCATTAGGTGTTGGAAATTAATTGTCAAACAAGCTTGAGTTGAAATTTGAAGTTATAGGCCATGGGCCTATAGTACTGATTTTTCGACACCGCTATTTCAATATAATTATCTGCATTTAAAATGAAATGAAATTAAATCTAAATGAATTGAATCTGTTTGGAACTTTGGAATGATATTGGTAGATTTTGCCATGCTCATGGAATGATTTGAGACAGATATTAACGTTTTTCTTTTTTTAAATAAAAGTAAGGCCCTAGGATAGGTCTAACTTGAACATAGATTTTAAAAAATAAAATTCTAGATCTGTCTGGTTTGACTTTTTTCTACAAAGATTTAAGTTAACTTTATTTTAGTTCCTGGCTGGACCATTGGACTAAAATATAATTAGCCTAGCAACGGAGTTTAATGATTCTTTTTTTCGGGGGGGGGGGGCAACATTTATTTGTCAGGGTTCAAACTGCTCAATTGTTTTTTGGAAGGGTTGAGAAAATTTATAGTGCCCTATTTTGAATTGTTTAAGTATAAGGCTAAGCAGAGAGAGCAGCTGATCCAATTGATTTATCTTTGTTGTCCTCACTTGATGTTATTTGTGGTGAAAGGCAAAGGGTCATTTAAACCTGCCAGCAAGTGAGCTAACCCTTTTTTAAAATAAAAATCAAACTTAAAGAGGAACTCACTTAACGTAGAGATTCAAATCAGACATGTTTATAGACGAGTGCAAAAAAATTAACGATTGTCTCGCACTGATGAATGAGCGAGAGCCATATTATTACACAAATGATAATTATCCTACATCTGTCAAAGCTGGCTTGGTGTATATATATATTGAAGATTGACAAAAGACCTCACTATAGTAGGCCGCGTATGCTTGAATCATTTAGTTTTTGGTCAAGACGTGCTTTTTTTTGTGTTGGGAATTTTGAAAGCTGGAACTCTGAAAAAATTGTTTTAAGAGAGGAATTTTGTTTATCACTTTTGAAATTTTTAACTGTAAAGTATTGTATGTATATTGAATTGCAGATCCAATGGGATCCAGTTCTTAGCAGTCCCAGCCTAGTCAAAAGTACAAAGTCAAATACCATTTGCACATCACCAAGAGGTACAATCTGATGAGTAACAGGATATCTGATCTAAATGTTTGCCAGGTATGCTTGTTTTCATAAAAATATAAAAAACCTATTTTTTCTTAATCATGTTATCCCATAAAGTAAAGCTCCATGATGAGATAATGTTCTTTTGGATTCAAATTCACCAGTATTTCCATTATCATCAATGCATACTTCTTGTCCATGTCTCTTAGCTATATTAATCATACATAAATTCACTTTAAAACTCAGTTACTCTGAAGACAGAAATAAATTAAAGAACAAAATATTGAGATTAATCTTTCGATATATATTTGAATGGGTTTTCACACTTAATAAAAAAAAGTTATATGAATAATGATCTATAATAGTGGTCTATGATTTTTATCTGGCAACATAAGTTACTACATGTGCATTTTCTAAATAATATTGCATGGAAGAGTAGGGGCTAGTAAAAAGTTTAAACTTCTAAATAAACTGGACTAGATGAGTAAGAATAATTTATATCAGCAGCTCATTTTGTTCCTTTCTCTTTTTGTTTACTATGCAGGTTTCACAAGCAGTTTGAGTTTCACCAGGGCAGATCAAGAAGAAATATGAAGGCCAGGTTCATAACAAGCAGTTTCTTCATTGCAATTACAGATTTAAAAACTTGAATGAATTTAAATAAATGTGTCAATACATATTGAATGCTGCTTAAACTACACATCTGTTGAAAAAAAAAAATAATTGGAGTATAGATATTTAGGTCCATAGGTTTCACACAAGATTAAAATATTTTTCCAAAGGGCACACTTATCCCCCCCCCCCCCTTATCAATGTTCTAATCATCTACATGTAGTACTTATACTGGTAGTGAAAGCACTTTGAATAATATTAGTAGTTTGAAAGGGATAGGTTGTATTCTGGTTATCTAAACAATGCAGAATGGACCTTTACTGAGGTCTGGGCTATGTAACATACATGCCTACAGACATATAAAGGTGATAAGAAATAATGGATTTTCATTGAAAAAATGTGCATAATAAAAACAATGTGACAGAACAAAGGGCGAAGAAATCACTCTCAGTCCAGGACCCCAATTCATTAAAGGGGAAGTTCACCCTGAAGAAAACTTCGTTGTAAAAATAGCAGAAAAATTAGTAAAAAAACATTGGTGAAGGTTTCAGGAAAATCCGTTAAAAAGTAAGAAAGTTATTAGAGTTCAAAGTTTTGGATTTGTGACGTCATAGTAGACGAGCAGCTGCCCCATGTGTTATGTAATATAAAATGCATGAATTTCAAATTTTGTATGGTTCCTGATGACCTAATTTTGTTTTCTATCCATGATCGGGTATGAAATGATTTGTCTATTGATACACAAAAGGTAGAGTGAAAACCATTTTCAATTTTCTGAGAAAATGACATTTATTTGATTTTTTACCATTCGCTATGTATGAATGCTGCTCGCATATGACGTCACAAATCAAATAATTGAAATTCTAATATCTTTTAATTATTTGATGAATTTTTCTCAAACCTTTGTCAATATTTTTTTTATTATTTTTTCTACTATTTTTACAATAAACTTTTTGTCAGGGTAAACCTCCCCTTTAAGACTAACTACTATTCTAACTTTGAAATTCTGGTAATTACTATGGAAACATTAAAGCAACAGATCAAAATTGGGGTTCCCATGCTAGTTGCTAGTTACATTTGGGGCCAATTTACCATAATTGAAGTCTTTATGAAACAAGAACCTCTATGTATTGCTGGACATTAAGCTGTTGAATTCATTTTCTGGGGGAAGTGAAAAGTTGTACTATTTTTTTTTTTCGTATTTAATCTCTTTGTTTTTGTAACACTGTATTGTCGATGTCCCATATAATGAACTAGATTAGCTCTGAAAATAAAAGAATTTGTTGGAAATAGAAAACAGCTCTAGCAGCACTTCACAACAATAGACAATAAGCAACTTTGTTACTGATTTTCTAATGTGCAGATTTGGGAAGGCACTCTTTAGAGAAATGTGGCAATGTGCTCCCCTTTTTTTTTATGAAGTGTCCCCGATTAGATTAGCAGGCTATTTCTTGTCAGCAAATGCTAAAATAATGATTTGATATTTGAGTAACTGACTTTGAGAGGTATATCGATAATCTTTTTATTAATGGCATCCTTGATGCCCCCCTTATATTGACTATGTAAGGCTTATCAATAACTATGTAAGTGAATATACATACTTATTTTTTTTCAATTTTTTTTTCTCTAGATTTTACCAAAAAAATACATCCCGTCTCTTGTAATATCTTTGCAATTTCTTTTGCACTCATTATAGGCATTTTGCTGATGTAATTTGATGCTTTGGTGAGAAAAAAGAGAAAAAATATTTTTATCATGTATTCAAAAATTTATTAATTAATAAACATTTTAATTTGAAATATTACTTTCTAATCTTGATATTCGTGATTTAATTAATCCACCAATTTATATTCCGTGAAAGATATGTGATGATGATGTTATTGCTACCAAACTGTGTTGTGATGAAATGGCACTGAAGATTACTTCTATATGACTGGAATATGATTGTGCTACTGATTGATTGATTGATTCTGTATGTTGGGTATCCATGGGTATAATACTAGTACAACAGGTATTTAGTATCAAAATAACATGCGTGGCAAGATAGCCCATAAAAGCCATTGCAACATGGCATACTGTGACATTCAGGTGCAGCCGAATTAAAGACATGAATGAGTTTGATTTAAAAGTGGGATAAAATGAAATGAGAATAATTGTTTGCTCACATGATTATGTGGAATGTGTGTGTGTGGAAGAGAGAGAGGGGGGGGGGGGGGTGGAATCGATAGAGAAATATAGGGGGTGGGCAGGTACAAAATTTTTATTTTATTTGGAAGTGACCTTTAAGATAGCCTTGATGAGAGCAAATACATGGGGGGGGGTACTGGGCTCTCTTTTGCTCCCATCCCAAACTCAGACTTAAAAAAAAAATCTTCATAAGATTTGCACCAGATTGTTCATTTCAATTTCAAAATAAAGACAAAATGACCTGATTGCTCTCTTGCTCAGATTTTTCTCATCATTTTAAGTATTTACCCCACCCCCCCCAAAAAAAAAAAAAACCAAATATTTGTGGCTATTCATGATGTGTAATGAAAATAATGGGCAGTGATGAACACCAATAGAGCAAGCAGATCCCTAAGTTCAATCATACTAATGAATCTCTTGTAAGCTTCCAAAATGTCTTCCAGGGAAATATCTAGCAAATAAATAAGGGAATTAATTGATGTAGTAATAATCGCGAAAGAAGAACAAATATGTAAACAAGAAAAGATGAATAAACAACTGAATACCTTGAGGGGGGTGAACGGGGGAATGATCAATGACATGAATTTACCAAAGACGCAGCTCTATGAATACATTTCATATTCAATCACGTCGCGTATTATGCTAATTTGTGACAATTTGCTTATTTGCATATTTTTACGCTGTGCGCGCAGGCCAATTTATGACCACGCCTCTGTTTCGCTGGTGTGCCATGAAGTTGCGGTGTCCATAGCCTTGTACGCGAAAAATGGGAGCAGTGTGCACTTTTGACCTTCCAAAATTTCCCCATGTCTGACCGGATGCAGAAGCGGAGTTTCCACCCCCTGAATAGGCATTTATATAGCGCCATCTATCTAGAAATAATCTATTCCGAGGCGCGTTGTTATTATTATTATTACCTCGGCTTTAGCTCGAGCTGCCTCTCAGCGCTCATGCATTCAAGGAATTAATCCTAACGGGTACCCATTCACCTCACCTGGGTCGAGTGCATAATGCATAAAATGTATCTATACTGTTATTTTACACAGTTCCTTTATTAATCTTCATACATCAGAGTGATGCGAAAAAGTAATGTGTGATTTTATCAACATAAATCATGCCTACTTTGTTTTGTTTTGCTTTACTCTATTACGTGTACTCTCATTATGTTTTTACAAAAACTGAAATGAAAAAGTAAACTGCCATTCAATCATTTGCATGCACTATTCGCTATTCTGTAATCATTGCAACGGGAATATTCAAATGCACTTTCCCTTCTGGATAGTTATTGTGTGCTTTATACTGTCATCGGATTTTATATCGGTATTATGCTCACGATTTGCATTTAATTCTTTAATTGGTGTATTATCAATCATAATTATGAGAATATATAATGGTATTTTCGCGTACCTATTATATAAATTGAGATATTGTAATGGAGTTCTGGATTCTGATAATAAGCACATGGGGCCTGTAACACAAAGGTGCGCGATTAATCCCGAACTTAAAAGAGCAATTCTGATTGGTTCCTGGTCAGTCTACTGAGCAAAATGCGCATGCTACGATGATCTTGATAGGCCATCATCATTTAGCGATTGATCGCTATTCTTTGTGTTACGGAAGCTCTGGATATTGTATTACTAAATTAAATACTAATTTCTGAAAAAAAAGACATATAATCATGATTGAAAATGATTTTTTGCTCTAAGAAATTATATAAGATTATTTTATACTCAGTATGACAAATACTTCTTTGTTCCTATTTCTGGACTGACAGATGCGATCGCATAACAAAGCGAGATTTCAAAATGTATATGAGAAAATTTGAATGAAATTGACGGTAAGTTCATTCTAATTTCAGTCTTTTTATTGAATGGTCATTGTCATCATTCCAGGTACATGGATGCATAATTTATATTTTTATTCTGTATTCACTCTAGATCCACTCTAGAAGACGACAATTATTTTCCCACCTTGTTCCTTCTAATATATTTTCACAAGAATAATTCGATTTTGTTAAACTGATGCCTGATAAGTCAAGCAAAACTCCTAATTTCTTGACTTCAATAGTATAAAGTTATTATGGTTAAGTAAAGTATGTCAGTTTCTTCAATCTTGAGTGTTTTTTCTCTTTTATTTGAATCTAAATTCAAATTAATCATTTAGGACAAGTCCACCCTAACAAAAAGTTGATTTGAATACAAAGAGAAAAATCCAACAAGCATAACACTGAAAAATTCATCAAAATCGGATGTAAAATAAAAAAAGTTATGACATTTTAAAATTTTTCTTAATTTCACAGAACAGTTATTATGCACATCTTGGTCGGTATGCACATGAGGAGACTGATGACGTCATCCACTCACTATTTATTTGTATTTTGTTACATGATATATCCTAATATTCTCCTCACTGTCAAGTGAAACAACGATTAATTCCTCCCTGAACATGTGGAATTAGCAAAGTTTAATACTATATGGTTCGGTAAACTTGGTCGTTATTTTCAAATCTGTATAAAATGAAATATAGTATAATTCAAACAATAAAAAACAAAAGAAATAGTGAGTGATGGACATTATCGACTGACTCATTCGCATGACACTGAGTTTTGCATATCACTGCATGTTTTGTGAAAAATAGGCGAAATTTTAAAATGCCATAACTTTCATATTTTGCACCCGATTTTGATGGAATTTTCAGTGTCATGCTCATTAGATTTTTCTTTATTTATTCAAATCAACATTTTTTTGGGATGGACTTGACCTTGAAGAGGGTTCTGCTTTTATATATTATGGAACAGTATACTCTATGACTATGACCAAAATAATTATGAAAATAAAACAAATAATTTTATACAAATATCAACAGTGCCTTAGGAATCTAATTTTGCATTTAATAACGTAAACAAACCACTAATATAAAATCTTTCATTGGTGAAGTGCACATCACATTTCCGAAGTTGAAAAAAACCCACATCAATTATGACCTTGGCAATTGTAGATTAAGTATTGGTGAATCAGTCATTTTTTATCAGTGCCATACAGAATAGAGGTAATGATAAATGAGGATGGTAACGACTGCTAAATATGACCCTATTTTGCACTCATGCAGGTCCACATTTGCTCCGAAAATCATTGCTTACAATATTGATTTGACAAGTGAGCGCAGCGAGCGAGAAAAACAAAATTCAAGTTTTGAGTATTCTGATTTTCAATATTAGTAACTAACTGGAATTAATGATTTTTAATGATACATCCCTCCAGTAGCGGACCGTGACCCGGAGGAGACAAAGCATTGGGGGCACTGCTTTGTCCGTGAACAATGCTGTGCCCCCCCCCCAATGCTTTGTCTCCTCTGGGTCACGGTCCGCCACTGCATCCCTCTAAATGTAAAGCATGGAGGGGGGGGGCTTTAGTTCCCCAAGGGGTTCCCTCCCCCCCCCTGCCTGAGAATTTCAGCGGCTCTTATTTATTAATTAGTTCTCCAAAGATCAAACTCATATTGTTTTTCATATCTATATTCTATGCCGACTACCGAGTGGTGTTATACCAACTTGGGCGCCATATTAACGAAACGGATACTGGACATTTATAGACAAAACTGTAACCAGACTGAATGGTATACTACATGTGGAATAAAGCCCCTGGGCGCCTGATAGGCAAGGTGGGTGGTTAGACCAAATGACAGTTTGTCAATGACTGTCGTCCATTAACATGCCGCGGAGTTGGGGGGGGGGGGGTTAGGCTATGGGTGCAGAAGTAAAGAATAAGCGACAGGGGGTAGTATCTACTCAAGGCATTTGATTAAATCCATCTTCGGGCAACACTAGCGTCAGGCTATAAGAATATACCCGCGGAGGAACTCTAGTGGGGCATTTTTTTTTTATTGCTGTTCTATACCAGTGCACTATGCAGCAAGACAATGTCAGTTATGAAATGAAAAAAAGGAATAAAAATCAAATTAATAATAGGCCTATATGTATATCCGGGGCCTATACTCCCCAATTTCCTATATGAGATCCACTTCCGGATCGGGGTTCGATTAAATTGGCCTTTGGCTGATGGGGGGAGGGGATATCGTCCCACCTAGGTTATGAGGCTAGTACTAGTATCTTAGGGGAGGAGGGCGGGGGGGGGGGGGGGGGGGGGGCAATACAAAATTCTTCGATCGAAATTGCCAAGCTGAGAGCCGAATGCACTGCACACAAGAGGGCGTTCTCACATTACGAAATCAACAAACGAAGGCGAAATTGGGTAATTGTTGCCAGTCTTGACTCTTGTATTCTCAATAATGGCTGATACAATTATGAAATTCGGTGTGGAGCCATGGAATTTTGCCGAGCTTGTCGAAGCCTTCAAACAGGTAACATTTTTTTCCCTTATAGGTCTATAGCCGGTCGGATAGCATAGTTCGATTTGCTACTGACGTATTGATGGGTGAGGTTCGGTTAGTCCCACACATGTGTATTTTTTTTTTGTTTTTTCATTATTTCCTTTAATCAGTTGTCAACGTGACGTTGCAATATCGTATTTCTCTTTTTGGAGTCCATTATCATTATCAACGTAATATCACGTTTCCTTGATATATGTACATACGGCACGTACATACATACAGCATGTCCAAATAACTGAGTGCGAGTGCGACTTAATTAAAAACAAATTGCTAAAAAACTCAGGCTCAGCCTCAGGATTTATTTTATTTTAGTAAAATTAGGCCTAAATAAATCCTGAGGCTGAGCCTGAGTGAGAGAGTGGGACCAAGTCGATCCGATTCTGACTGATTTTTCGTCTCGTAATGAACGTGAAATGATGATATCGTCATTGAAAATTTTGGCAAGAATTCAATATGCACCCCACTTAATTTGAAAATAAAAACATGGAGAAGGTTTAGAATATATCTAGCCCTCCATGCCCTTGGCCTAGACTAGAACATGTTGGGGGAGTAGAAATTTACATACAACATACATGTACCCGGTATGTAGCCTATAGTATATGGCTTTATTCCGTCAAATTTGAGCAGGATCAAGCTGTGCGTATAATTGTCCATAGACAGGTTTATTTAGTCAGTTAAAGGGTCTGTGAGTCTAGACTAGTCGAACTATCAGCAGAACGTTAAAATACCCCTTCCAGTATCAGCACTTTTTAATCTTGCTAGCTTAGCGGGAAGAGTTCTTACTGCAGATAAAACGAGGTGAGTTTGAGTCCCAACTAAGGTAAGCAAGATTTTAAAAATGATAGAAAAATCTGAAATGAATGAACTGGAAGTCTCAACAATCTTTTATTTTTTTGTGGAACTCTTCTAAAATTTTATTGGACCTAGGCCTACAGTGTATTCCTTGAAAAATTAACTCATTCAATGAACAAGGTTATGATATAACCATGTTCTCGGTTATTTCTCCATGTGTGGAAAAATAAGGGTGGCAATGTTTGGCTTATTTTCTCTTTTTCTTTAGGGCTAATGTTTGATTTTTTTACACTGACAGTTTCCATTACACCTATTCATACAACTTGGCTGTTATTAAAATTTGATTCTTTAAATCATTTTTTTCTTAATTAAAAATAGAGATCAAAAAATGAAAATTTTCTTGCCATATTACTTTCCACCAATAGAGGGTGTACACAAAAATTCGAGTTTTTGAGCGCTCTGGTGAATACAAAAATTATTCCCAAGTTATTAATGAAAAATAAATTGCAGCTGTATGGAAATTAGTAATTTTGGTCACAAAAGTGATATTTTAATGATTTTTTAAAGTGTGTGCTTTGTATAACATTGGCATACCATAGTCCTAGTCCTACCTGTAGATTCCCCACAGGCAGGGTGGTAGCAGTGAACAAGTGGAAAAATTGTTACTTGTACATGTACTTTATAAAATGCGAAAAACGTATTCAAAGTCCACTGAATGAAGCAAGGCCAATTTAATTTTCATGAAGGTCTCAAAATTGAATGGATTTTTCTACTTTTGAGTGCAAATTTGTGAATAATTAATACTTGATTTTTAACATATTCAACAGTTTTAGTATCAGAGGGAAATCTTTTCGTGGACATGCTGTATTCAAATAGGACATTAGTCTAAGTTATTGACATGTAAAATTATTGTTGAAAAATACAAAAAGAAGCAAAATAAGTTTTCCTCCAATCCTTTCTTATGATAAATATTGAATTGATATTTAATTTGATGCGAAAACTTTAAAAGGCATAATATCTCTGTTTCTCAATTCACAGGCTCCACTCTATCACTTGGCTTTTGAGGCGATTCTTGTTGTCTTTATCATTCGTCTGATCTTCTCAAAGAGCTACTCAATTGAATCAACTGTCAAACTAACAGAAGCAGTAAGTATTTGCAACACAATAAGAAATAAATTCACCTGGAACCTGTCTAACAAAGAGTTGCAATGGATCCGATCAACCACAACTATGGACGGCCAGCAACGTCAACATCTATGCATATTTGTTAAATATACTTTCGAGATAGGATGTATATTCATACATCGTTCTCTTGGAGATTCAGTGTGATCCTCTTTATTTAATATATAGATTTCCTGTAGAAGAAATTATGGTATGGATGGATTTCCATACAGTTTAGATTGATATGATTGAACTCAACTATGGAAAGCCAGCAATCCCAACATCTTCAGAACAGTGTATGTTTTTAAAAAGTGTATGGTGTAAAGTCATGCATGCGATTGACATGCTCACTCTGTTTTTCACAAGATAAGATTCTCCATTTCCGGTATGAAATCACACTGATGAGATTGTTCCAATCAATATGGTGGATCCATGATATGATGCGCTATCTATCTGTTGCAGCAAACTGGCCAAATGTCTAACTTCGGGGTGGACATCCCAGGCAGACATAGCACACAGTTCTGATGTACTGCAATGTGACTGTGATGCTTCATAAATGATAACCATATAGCAAGAATTAACCCAAAAGGTCCAAGTTTCGCAAAGAAATATGCTGGCAAATTTCTGTCCTACCTCCTGGACCCTAGGGAACAGCATGTGCCAGCCGGTCGAGCCTCTTCAGCCAGCGCTGAATAATCGCATGCATAACTACTATCGTGCACAACACAAATGTCCACTTTTTCCAATGAGGCATTGCTAACTTCGGCCTGTCAACTGCAACAATAGATGGCACTACGTATTGTGAATCCACCGAATTGCATCTCTTTATAAGACAAAATCCAGTTGATTATGAGGCTTGTTCAATTCTTTAAAAAAAGATTATGATTATATTAATCTGGTAACTTAACTAAGGTTAGAGCCATGATTATCCTGGCCCCCACGATATTTATAAAATGGTGGAATGGTTTGAAAACTAGGTGAACAGAAAGATTTCAGATGATATCCCCACTAAAATAATTGCATTGTCTGCTGCTTTCATTCACAGGAAAAAGAACAGCTTATCCAGGAGTGGGAGCCCGAACCCTTGGTCCCACCTGTAGACAAAAACCATCCAGCCCTTCACTATAAAGTAATTACTAAGTAAGTATTTGTGCAAATTGATTTTTAACAATCAATATACTGTACATGTATAACAAACAAACAGACATACCGTAAGTAACGGTCTATTAACCGCACCTTTTTCTCGGCGGGATAGAAGCAAAAGTCAGGGGTGCGGTTTATCCACGGTGATAGGTCTGAGCCAGACTTGGCCTGAAAAAAAAAACAAGTCCATTTCCCCCTGAACGAAGGTTATTCACAGCGAAATCAGTTTTACACCTTTTTCTATAAAAAACAAACAAAAAAATTTGATCGTATTTCAAGGTTGCAAATTCATAGTTTTTGCACAATGCAAATTCTGCATGCATTATTTTGCCAAAGACACCGTCGTTCTGAAGCAAAATTATTTTGGTTGCAAAATGTCCACTCATTCTGCTTCACAGCTTTGCCTCTTCATATTTTACTTGGCACTGGATTGGTCCTAGCTAAAACGCTGATTGTTGTGACTAGATTTACATGTTCCTTTGTTTATCATTTCTTATTCTCTTTTCAAACAAAGACAAGGCAACAACAAGCTTGTTGTGGATGGCAAGGAAGGCATTAATGTTGGGACTTTCAACTTCTTAGGAATGCTTGGAAGAAAAGAAACAGAGGTAAAGTTTGCGAAGAACTTGAACAAACTAGAATCAAATTTAATCAATCTAGGTTCACTAACTATCAAACATCATTGTTATGTGGATGGATGATGATATCAATGGTGACTTTATATATGTTTTGATGAGTTTGGCAATTAAAACTTAAACCATTGACTTTTTTATTAGTTTTGCCTTGAGAATGTAAATCAGCAATACCATAAATATTGAAAAATATCAAGAATGTTTTACGATATAAATAACACATTTCAAAGTTTACCTGACAAGATATGTTTGTTATTATCCAACTGATCGCTAACTTTTCACTGGTCAAATAATTAATAAATTAATCCCATTAATAGGGCTTACAAATTAGGGTAGAGAATGCTTCATAAACCCTCTATAAAGAAAAATAAGCAATATACTATTAACATTGTCTAACAAACATAAGTTCTTTATTCTTTATCATTTTTTTTCTTACATATAGGATGCAGCAATAGAGACAATGAGAAAGTATGGAGTGGGTACTTGCGGGCCTAGAGGCTTTTTCGGGACCATGGGTGAGTCTATAGTGTACCAAAGTGTGTTGTCATGATTGTCATTTTTTTATTTATGCATTTCAACAGTTTCATGACCATATTTTAGTAAAGCATGATGAAAAATCTTAATGCAGCAAATTTAGATTAATTGGTTAATGGTGGCCCGATGCTGATGCTTTTTGAAATAAAGTTAATTTAACATTAATATTTTTTGTATTTTGTTGTATTTCATAATTGTACCTTTAGGGCCTCAAACACAAGCACAGGTTGCTTTTAAGAGGTCCTGGCTCATTTATATGTATCTTTTTGTTTACTTTGTAACTTCTTTATTGTCTTATTTTTCCAAATAAATTGAATTGAATTGAATTGGAACATGTATATGGCCAAATGAATACCTAGAATGCTCTTTTGAAAACAGTGTAATTTAGAATAAGTAGGTATCACATCTTAGACCCCCATGGGTCGTTTCCAACTAAATTTGGGTCGAGATCATGTTTTTTTCCAAGGTCCGCCAAGATAGAGTTTAAAAAATGCTGAATGCGAAACAAGTTGTGGTTTCTTGTACATTTTTATAACAACAACAAACTTGAAACCATTTTCCCATAAAAAAATAAATCAACATGGTAAATACTAGTAGATACATATGAGACAAAATCACATATTTGTTTCCCTGAGGTTGCTTACAAATGGGAAATACACAAATGTTGTTCCTGTACATAATTTTGTATAACAGATGTACATCTAAACTTTGAGGAGAAGATGGCTCAACACATGGGTGTGGAGGAAGCCATCTTGTATTCCTATGGATTCTCAACGATTGCCAGTGCTATCCCAGCCTACGCCAAGAAGGGTGATCTGGTCTTCTGGTAAGTTTTCAACCCATTACAAGGGGAACAGTTCACAAAGAGTTCTGTCTGTGATTTTCACCAATACATGTTACCAGCTACTGAAATCTGCATGTCTGGTTGGCTGAAAGCATATTAGCTGGTGAAAATCACTTTGAAAACTCTTCTTGAAATGCCACCTGTTTACTTTAAGATAAAAATCATGTAAAGTATATCGCATGTTACCTATGACATATATTGTATAACTATTGAAAATAGCAGTAAAGTTGTGGTAAAGATGGAGATAGTCATTGTGAGCTATCAAATTGTTTTCATGATATTTAGAAACGATATCATGAAACAATGGTACACTGCATGGGATAGCTCTTCCCAATGCTCCCACATTCAAAATATTCACAAATAGTGACTGCAACTGCTGATGATAATTTGGACATGCATGTTTTTCTGTGTGCAGTGTATGTCAGGGTTCCCAGCCAATCAGGTAAAATTATTTTACCTTTTTCCAGTCAGGGAAAAATCAGGGAATTTTGATCAGCCCAATAGTTGAAAGCGCAGTGGTCAGTCAGACTCTGATATATTTTGTTGCATATCAAAACAACGTCCATTGAATGAGTGGTTATGGTGGTACTAATTAGTCTTACATTATTGTTTTTTATACCGAAAATACATGTAATTTACTGCAGCAACTTAAAAAACATACAAAACTTGGAATGGGTTTTAATAATTATCAGGAGATTTTTAGACTTCATCAGGGGAAAATCAGGGAATTTTCTTTTCTTGAAAAGCTGGGAACCCTGGTATGTAACCTGCAGAAGAATGAAGTCAGGTTGATTCAGTTTATCATAACATGGTTTTCCATTGTATTCCAGCAAGTACCAGCCTTTCAGAATCACAATGAGACAGTTCCTGTATTTCATTAATTCAGATCTAGAACTATAAAATTGTGTATCATGAACCTGGTTCGGGACCGATGGAATTTTATCAAACAAACTATTTTCTTTTCCGTTTTGATCCCTTGTCAGTGATGAAGGGGTTTGCTTTGCCATTCAGATGGGTCTGTTAGCCTCTCGAAGCAAGCTCAAATTCTTCAAGCATAACGACATGGAAGACCTAGAGAGACTCTTGAAAGAGCAAGCTGTAGAAGATAAAAAGGTAACCTCGATGTAACTACAGTAAAGGCCACCGCACACCTTACGACTGCTTGTGATCCGATTTTGAAACAAATCGCATTTTGCCAATTTTCGGAGAATATAAATGGAACATATCATTTTATTACAGGTTGAAAGTAATTGAAAGAATACTAATATAACCATTTTGAAATATTGCAAGCCTTAATTTTGGAGTAAATGCCAATTTAGTTTCAAATCGTAGCCAATCTTACGACCACTATGACGTCATTAAGACTAGATATTAAATTTGCTTTTATTCTCAGAAGGATGATAGCATAGTCACAGATTTGAACATATGTATTCGTACAATGATTTAGAACATTATACAGTAAGGTATTCCATGTCTCAATATTAGCATCAAATTATACTATGTGTTATTCCAAAATCGGGTCGCAGACCAATCGTAAGGTGTGCGGTGGCCTTAAGCCTTTCACATTGGCTGATTTCAAGTTTTAATCCTTTGGTGTTGGTGTTTGGTTTATTTCACATCAGCAAAGCAACAGAATTTAGTCAAATGAAGCTGTTTGTGGGACACATCACACTAGCTAGGTATTGAGCTATCATTAAAGGACAAGTCCACCCCAACAAAAAGTTGATTTTAATAAGTAAAGAAAAATCCAGCAAGCAAAACACTGAAAATTTCATCAAAATTGGATGTAAAATAAAAAAGTTATGACATTTAAAAATTTGGCTTATTTTTACAAAACAGTTATATGCACATCCTGATGGGTACATGTATGCATATGAGGAGACTGATGACATCATCCACTCACTATTTCTTTTGTATTTTATTATATGAAATAGGAAATATTCTATTTTTCTCCTCATTGTCAAGTGAAACAACGATTAATTCCTGCCTGAACATGTGGAATTTGCATCGTTTAATACTATATGGTTCAGTCAAGTTGGTCCTTATTTTCAAATCTATAAAAAATAAAATATTGTACAATTCAGACAATAAAAAACAAAAGAAATAGTGAGTGAGGGACATCATCAACTGTCTCATTTGAGTTGTACATATCACTGATTTGTGAAAAGTAAGCAAAACTTTAAAATGTCATAACTTTCTTATTTTACATCAGATTTTGATAAAAATTTTCCGCGTTATGCTAGTTTGGTTTTTCTCTATTTATTCAAAGATCAACACTTTCTTGTTATTTGGATCATTTTTGTCAACTAACGTTAGGTGTTGGGGCAAGCGAAGGCAATCTGAGTTGTGCTTTTGACGGCATCATCAAACTTGAAATCCCCAATGATATATAGCTGCAAGGGTGATAAAACTCCTAACTCAAGTGGATAAATGCTCTGCATGGTGATTCATATGAAGCGAAAATGAATTATGTTGGCTATTTAAATGTACCCAGAAGCTTGGAGACCTATTTTTTCATATTAAAGATAAATGAAAGTAGTTGCAGTAAACACTGATTTCACGAGAAAGTCTGTAAAACCAGACTTAATTGTCATTATATCGAGGATCTAGATCCGGTACAGTTACATAAACTGAACTTTGTGAAATCTTGAAATCTGCGCTGAAAAATGTTCACACTGAAGATCACCAACACAGATAAACGCATGTGGGACAGTATATTATTATTGCTTTGAATGTCGGCCCGACGCTTGAACCGAATCCCATGCTTATTTGCTAATTTCTCAGCAATTACACAATTTCTTCCAGAATTCTTTGGCACATATCTTTTAGTGTTGTACGAACTCATTTTGAAATCATTACCACAACTGGCATTTATCTTCAACTACTTGTGAATATGGGGGCTACATTTATACTGGATAAATTCAAGTGCATAACGAGCATAACAAATGCATGAAATAATTCCATACTCAAGTGCGAATGATACACTTTTTTTCTGTTTGTGTTTTTTTTTCTTCTTCAGAATCCTAAGAAGGCCAAAGTGATGAGGAAATTCATTATAGTAGAAGGACTATACGTGAATCATGGGACCATTGTCGATGTGGAGAAATTGGTAGGTTAAAAAAAACAAAGATTACTCCTTGTCATTGTGTGAATTGTAGAAGAAACCGCCCCAAATTGTCTCATAACATTTCCAGTGCTGCGAAGTAGTGCAGATTTTCCATATTTAGTACTGAAAAAATAGAAGAATACAGATGGTTTCATGCAAAATACTGATTTCTACAGCTTCAGTTTTATGTGTTGTCCTGTGGTATTTCTTTGAAAATACTGATTTCCTCACCAGAATACTGATTTTCAGTTTTGAAAATACTGAAATGTGCTTGTTAAGGTTGGCAGCTCTGCATTTTGAACCAGGCCAATAATACATTAGGTATTCATGTGGTCAGATCTAGAGCCCCAGTGAACCAATTCCTGCTATATTTTGGGTGTTTTCAGGATGCTTCTTTTAGGTATGGTATAATAAATGCTAAAATGTAAATCTGTTTATGTATGACATCTTAACGTTACTTTATTCTTCTCAGAATGATTTCAACCACTCTTTACTCCCCCCTTCATGTAGCTCTGGCCGAGTGCTTCAAGGACATGCAACATATTCATTAACACTGTAGGGGAGACCGGGGTTAGTTGGAACGTGGGGTAAGTTGAAACATTGTAAGTTTCTTTAACGCCTATAAAATAGATTCATGCAATACTGCCCTCAATTTATTGCAATAATAATTCAACACTGTAGTATTATTAATAGTAATAAATTGAGAGCAGTATTGCATACATTTATTTTACAGGCTTTAAAGAAAATTACAATGTTTCAACTTACCCCATGTTCCTACTAACACCGGTCTCCCCTACTGCATTTTAACATCATTTGAATATCTGCATTTTTCCTTTTTGTCTTGATATATCTTTAGATTGAATTGAAGTACAAGTACAAGGTGCGTATCTTCATGGATGAATCCATGTCATTCTTCGTGCTTGGAAAGACGGGGAGGGGTGTCACGGAGCATGCTGGTGTTGATGTGAGTACTATGGAATGCTATTTGTAATTTCGTGTGAAATAGATTAGCCTTATCAAAGTTAGAAATAGAAAAAAAATTGCTTCTGATGGAATGAAAGTAATCAACAATATCTAAAATTTGAGACAAATTTGAAATGATAACCTATCAAGTTAAAATTAGATGGGTTTCACCATACACTATGGCCCGTTCTGAAGTCAGGTTTAACTTAGACCATGGTCTAACTCTGTGCTAAAATTATGGGAAGGCCAAAGTGTCAAAATTTTCATTACGTTGTGATTTTTTAATGTTCACTGTATTCTTTCGTGATTCATTGATGGTGAAGACAATCATCTATTTCTACTTCCTACACAAGTATGAATGATTTGAGAGCCAAATGAGCTTTGAAAATGATATCTCTACTGTTAGTGATTAATGTAACAATTGGCTATCCATACTTAAACCACAACTTTAAACCCGAGTCTAAGTTAAACCGACTTCAGAATATGGGCCAATGATTGAAAGAACCTACTGGACACTGAAAGTGTGTGACTTTGCATAATCCACCTTAAACAGATAGAAATCATACCTACTGGAAGAATCTTATGGGTCAGTGGTTTGAATTCTATCATGAGTGTATTTAGGAATATCTGTTTGGTTTGTAAGGCCCATGTAGTTCAGAGCAAAAAGTTTGCAAACATGCTGACAACAGTAGTTGTAATGGTGACTCAGCTGTTGAATCCTAGACAGAGTTACTGATTGTCTTTAATGGTGATTTGTAATTTTTGCATTCGATCCAAAACACAACTCATCACCTATACTTTAATAGTGATTTGCCGGTTTTGATCCCTTCCGAACTACAACAATAGCAAGGAGGACGAAAACAGAGATGAATATTTTGCATACTTTGTTATATCAAGTAGCCAGCATGGATGTTAATGTAGGGAACATGATGAGGATTAGGATTAAAGGTAAATGCCAGTTTTGGTAACGATCTCAAAATTAATTTTTACAGAATCCAATATAATGACCACCCAAGTGTCTGTTTATATGAATAAAAAACATGTGCCGAATGATTCTGGAAGAAATTGTGTAATTGCTGAGAAATAAGCAAAATAAGCACGGATTCGGGCACTTCTGTCGGGTCTTTATTCCAGCAATATGATATTCTCTGTCCCATGTGTGCCTATCTGTGTTGGCGATCTTCTGTGTGATTATTATTCAGCTTACATCTAATGATTTCACGAAGTTCAGTTTATGTAACTGTACCAGATCTAGATCGACGATGATGTAGTAATACCTGACCTTGGTTTTACAGACTTTCTCACGAAATCAGTGTTTTACTGCAACTACTGTAATTTAGCTTGAAATGAGAATAAAATGAATTGATTATATATGTGCGATATTGATTTGTTTATCTGACTCCTCTGTATGCCTTACAAATGTTTCTCTTTATGTCTTTGTCATTACAGATAACTGACATTGATCTTATATCTGTTTCAATGGAAGCAGCTTTAGGCACCATGGGAGGATTCTGCCTTGGTACTAGATACGTAGTAGATCATCAAGTAAGTGGTCACTACAATTAACTATGAATATGAGAAATTTGCTGATCTATTTGTGGTCAGCATTAGTCAATTAATTGCTAAGACCAATACCTCGGTCACTTTTGCTCTCCGACGGCTGTACGACGAGTCAAAGAAAACAGCTGTTTTATTCAAACCACCTTACGTATATGTAGCTGGTACAAAAAATTGTAAACGGCTGTTTTCGACTCGCCGTACGCCCGCCGTAGAGCAAATGTGACCGACTTATAGGTGAAGCGAAATTTTCAGAAGATTATGCAAACCATGTGAACTGTAGCTCTTCTCAGTTAAATTTCTCCCAAGTTGAAAAGATTTCTGTGTTCCCATAATATTCAACTTAGGCAAAGTCAATTGTATTGCCACACACGTATATGATTTATTCATGTATTATTGAGCCTGTGTAACAGACTCCAGAATTAACAAAACCAAGGACAATTTTTATCGTATTTCTCTTCCAGCGTCTGTCCGGTCTTGGATACTGTTTTTCAGCCTCCCTTCCTCCCATGCTTGCCACAGCAGCCAGCACGGCAGTAGATATCACACAGAAAGAAACGGATATATTCAACAAGCTTAGAGCAAACAGCGAATTTGTTCATGTACAACTTTCAGGGTGAGTTTTGTTGGCCATTGTGATTTCCAAGTTTGGTGTTAGTGTTTTTTTTTGGGGGGGGGGGGGAGAATCACAAGTCGATGGTTTCCCAAAGCTCTAACATATTTTATTTCATTTCCAGGTACAGAATTACACTCATTACAATAATAAATTTCAGTGCATTGAAAATGGTCATCATGAAATATTCAAAATTCAATATCAGAATGAAAGAAAGAAAAAAAAAGGAAATAACCTCAGCTAATGCCTGGGGATTTGATATCAAAATTATGAACAAATAACTGATGACAAAGACATTTGAGGACATAATTCGCAAATACAGGCCTATGGGTTTATAAAGGGAAAAAATGAAAGAAAAAAAGAAAGAAAGAGAGAAAAAACGAAAAAGAAAGAAAAAACGAAAGAAAGAGAAAAGTAAAGCCGGATAAAAGTGGAAAAGGACAAAATGGTGAAAGCAAAGTAAGAAGAGAGAGAGAGGGTGAGAATTTGAATGAAAACAGAAAGAGAGATGAATTGGGAGCAGAGGCAGGTAAAATAAAAGGCAGATCACTGATATGCATAATTTTGACAATGTTTGATGGGTTAAGAAAAAAGAAATTACAGTGTTTAAAATGCCTTTTCGATTGGTGGAGTTACAATGAGGACCAAGTTGATTGAACCATATAGTATTAAACAATGCTAATTCTACATGTTCAGGGAGGAATTAATCACTTGACAATGAGGAGAAAATTAGAATATTTCATATAATAAAATACAAAAGAAATAGTGAGTGGATGACGCCATAGTCTCCTCATTTGCATACCAGCCAGGATGTGCATATAACTGTTTTATGAAATAAAGCAAAACTTTGAATCATCATAACTTTCTTATTTTACATCAGATTTTGATGAAATTTTTAAGTGTTATGCTTGTTTGATTTTTCTCTTTTCATTCAAATCAACTTCTATTAGAATGCCTGGCTATCGGTTGGATGGTGACTCCATCTCACCTATCAAACATCTGAGGTTGGAAGAGACCAGTGGAAATTGGCAGAAAGATCAAGCTTTCCTAGAAAAGATTGTAGTCAAGGTGAGACTATAGAAACATTGTATGAACTGCTGGCCCAAATCTCACAATTTTAAACAGTAATGTAATACACATGAATGAATATGAAATAAAGGAAGCTTCCTTTGTATGAAAATTTTTCTCTTTTCTTGATCAAACATTATTATATGATTTGTGGTAATTGTCGTTTTAATTTTACACCCTTGCAGGCACTAGATGAAGGTGTGGTTCTTACTGTGGCAAGATATCTAGAGGAAGAAGAAGCTTTCTTACCACCACCGAGGTAAGTCTAGTCCCATTTTTTTTTTTTTGTGGGGGGGCAACGTATTGCGTAATAAAATACAAATAATTAGTGAGTGTTTAACATCATCAGGTATCTCTGTTTGCACATCATTTTGGCTGTGCATTTAACCATTTTGTGAAATTAAGCACAACTTAAAACTGAACACTCTGAAGGGCGAATTTGACGGATTATCATTATCATTTAAGCGTCATAACTACCTCACTTAACACTTGATTATTAAATTTTCAGTGATATGCATTTTTTTGTATCAATTCAAATGAACTTTTAGGGGTTCAGTTGACCTTTGAAACACGCAAAACCTAATTGGAATGTTCAAGGACACCTCTTGAATTTGAAAAGTCATTTCATGTGCTGAAATAAAACTTTCCAGAATAACTGTCATTTCCACTTTGAAGAAAATATTTTGTTAAAACTTAAATGTTATCATGCTTTCATACAGGACTCATTCCTCTATCATTTGTTGACACAACCTTATCGCAAAGTCCACAAGCTTTAGAAATGTATAAATACATGAAGTTTCATTCATATGGTGTAATGAGTATTAATGTACAGGCAGCAATGTGCTGTATACTGCACAATCATTATCAACATTCGCACAGGAGTATATTTTTGTGGATATATAACCATATCACAAAATTATGGTTACAAATTGTAATTCTTAATTCCGAAGGTTCGTAATTTCGAACCACGTGAATTGCCTATACCTCGATGTTTATTAATCCGAAAAAGTAAAAGGGTTTGTTAATCTGAACATTTGTGGCGTTATTCCGAAGGTTCGTCGTTCTGAAGGTTCGATAATCCGAAAACTAAATAAGGTTCAATTTTCCGAAGGTTCGTTAATCTGAAAACGAAAAAAGGTTTGTTGTTCAGAAGGTTCCTTAGTCAGAAAACGAAATAAGGTTCATTAATCATTTCTTCGGAATTACGAACTTCATTTCGTTTTCGGATTAACGAACTTCGGAATTATGAACCTCAATTCGTTTTCGGACTAACGAACTTTCGGAAATACGAACCTCGGAATAACGAACCTTCGGAATATCCGAACCTTCGGAATAACGAAGCTTCGGAATTATGAATATATGCAAAAATTACAATGCTCAAGATTTATAGGGATATACAATGGATATTGTGCAGTGATGTTCATAGCATTTAATTTGTGTCTGGTACAGAAAAGAAGGTGAGTTTCAGGCTAGTCTGATTCTCACGTTTGTCTATACCACCCTGTACGACACGCAACGTTTTCACTTCTAATTCACCTATGGACAACATGAATCTTGTTGGTTGTCATTTTTTCACATCACTACCCAGTAGTGCTCTATTATTGCTACAAAACTAATTGAATTTCTCGTTTGTTTGGACAGCTGGTTGAAAAACGTTTTGAAAATGACTGATTTTTCTAGCAATGCATGGAATCACCCCAATGATTTCACTTCTAATTCACCAGTGGACAACATGAATTTTGTTGTTTGTCATTTTTTCACATCACTACCCAGTAGTACTCTATTATTGCCACAAAAAAAAATGAATTTCTCGTTTGTTTGGACAGCTGGTTGAAAAACGTTTTGAAAATGACTGATTTTTCTAGCGATGCATGGAATCACCCCAATGATGGTTGCTTGTTAAAGATCACAATTTGGGTGTAGTGTTATGCCTGGTGGTGACAAGCAAGCAATCTTCTACATTGTTTAAGCAGCTTTAGGTAAAAATTTTAATATCAATTGATTTTTAATAGAACAATATTGCCCTCGTCTAAAGACTTGAGCCAGTGCGATTTTGTTGCAGGCAATATGTGTGATGTTCCCCTCAAGGCAAGTCGATATCATACTATTATTATTTTGTGTATGATACATTTGTTCTTCTAGTATACGTCTTGCGGTCAATGTGACGCTGACTGATGACCAGCTAACCAAGATTACATCGGTCATCAGACTCTTGGCGGCGGCTGCTCTAAGAGAGAAATCAGGGGAGGAATAGATACGATTGAAAGAAATAGAGAATTGGAAAGAGAGCAAGAGATAGGAAGATTGGTTCATAGAGATAGAGAAGTAGACTGATAGATGGAGAGAGTTAGCGAGTGAGGGAGGTAGAAAAATTTGGGAGAGAGGGAGAGATAGGGAAAGAGAGAGAGAGGAAGGGAAAACGGAGTATGCAGAGGTAAAGTATAGAAATAAGAGAAAGACAAAATTAACCCAAAAGACAACACCATTCACTGAATACATGTGCAAGGTTTCACTCCTCACCAGCATATTATTGTACACAGAATCATTGGTAGTAAACACTCAGACATCATGCAAATTTAAAATGTATTTTTATATCAAATTTGTTGTTATTAAGATGTTGTCCCCCACCCTTTTGGTTATAAATATCTTTTGAAAAATCAACAGTTGGATTAGTAGACGAAACATATTACTCCTACCTGAAATATCATGCACAACTGCATGTACATGTGCTAGTACCCGCAGGTGCTCCTTTGTTAATGTTAATTATTTATTTGTTTTAAGTGTTTTGTTCTAAGCTTTTAATTGTTTGAAAAGAGGTTGGCAAATACTATGAAAACCACTTCTTTCATACAAGGGCATTTCCAGATAACTACTGATAATTATTGATGTAATAATAATTAATTTGATATACATGTATTTCCACCTGTATATCAAATTAATCTGCTTACTAACCCTGCATAAGCTTGGAAGCGAGAAAAATACCATCCGATTAAATATTTTTATATTTCCACTTATTCCTGGCCAAAGTTCATTCCTCAAAACGCTCTGTGCTTGCAACATACAGTATGATGGGCAAGTCATGGTATTTCGGTGGCATTCGTGTAGTTTTCAGTTACGTATTTTCTTCTTTTACAAGAAATATCACTTGTTTCAGTTTGCCATTTGAACTGTTTTCCACGGGTTTCATACAGGGATGACCAGGACCTTGGGTCACAAAAAACTGATAAATCCAATGAATTTCATCTGTAATAATACATAGATAGATAAATGGTATTTATTGTGATAAAAATTCAATTAGCAGCCAAAGTCTGAAATACATGAATTTGTACAGAGTAAAATTTCAGTAAACAAACAAGCAAAACAGTAGAAAAAAATAACAAAGTACAATATATTATATTGGAAAGGGGATACAAACATGTAATCTCATCAATAATAAATTTTGTTTAATTTCCAAGGTCTCCCATGCAATAAAGCTGCATATTTAACTTACACAAAGCCACCTTCCTACTTCATGTCTACCATTCTTTCTGGTCATTCTATCTTTCCCTCCTGAAATAGTACCCATTATATAAGTATGTATTTATATGTGAAGTAAGCAGGTATTTGGTTAACACTTTCCATGCTCAATAATGGAAGTAATATATTCATTAACTTGTATTGAATAGTATTTGATAAATTGATCTGGGCCTTGTTGCATAAAAGTTTTTGTTTTCTTTTCATGTTGATGCGTAAAAGTAACTCTTCCTTCACATAAAAGTCGCTTTGCCTTTAAATGGTAATTACCATTGCAATGGTGCTAATTCACCAATCACAATCAACCATTCCAGGCAAATTACCATAATTGCAAAGTTAACAATAGTTTTTTGTCTTTATGAATTGGGTGGGTCCCATATCAGTTTTGTAGGTTGTATAATAGAAATGTACTTTAACTTCCAGTCATTTCAAAGTCTTATTGCAGTAGGGCACTTTTTTCTATGATTAAAACTTGTAATCTGGATGACCATGTATTCTATTAAAGATTTTCAACTCATTCAGATTCTACAATTATGATGTCTATGCATCCTATAGATATATTGAAGTTGAAGGTATTTTTATTACATTGATGAAATTAAATTTGATGATTACAATTGCACAAAGGGTTGTATATACTGTATTTATATATTTAAGGTTTGTATGGTTTACTTTGCATATGACATGGTTGAAAGTTAAAAGCTGGTGTAGAAAAATACATCATTTGTTTTAACTTAATGATGCTCTTTGATATGGACTCCTAAACTGAATAATGGTGTTTTCTGATTTGGGATTGCTTTCCATTCTTGCAATGTAGAATTAATTGACCAGCACAAGTTGAAAAGCTGTGTTGTGATCATATTTTTACTGGCTGTTGTCCTCCTTTCTTTTATTAATGCTCATTTTGTATTTGTATATCTGAGATGCTAATATGATTTTAACAAGGGTACATATAGTAGAGACGTTCTCTCTGTCATTGTATTTTACAAATTTTGTTGGCTTTGATATAAGGGGAGCCCCTTCTCTGTGCAATCCTTTGATGTGAAGCACGAACATTAAATTGAACTTGTTAAGTGTTCATGATGATATACATACTAAAGGCTTGGCATCTGATCAAAGACTATTATCATGCTTTGGCAAAATTTAGGCAAGCAATCCACAATAATTTCTGTCTCATTTTGTGAGCAAAATTCCACAACTTAGTTGACCCCAACACTCAAGAAAAAGAATCTGTCAAGACTTTACTAACTTGTCTAACCAGTTATTTGAGATCTTTTATATTTTTTTACCCATATGTTCAAGATCTTATTCGATATTTGCTTAACCTTTAATTCAGTTTTGGCAGTCACCACTTTAACTATCATTTTTTCCAACATATGTAATGATATTTCTCATTTTCATTATCCTGCTTAAATTTGAAATAGTGTGGGGAATGGCATTGATAGATGTATTTGAAAAGAGAGGGTAGCGGTACATGTAATTAAAAATATAGCTTTAGCATCTATGATATTTAAAATAGAGGTTTCTAGGTGTACCGCCTAGGAATAGCTTTAACCAATGTGTTCAGATCACATCTGTGATTTATTTCTTATTACATGCATTGATTTAATGAATGAGTGGACAGAACTATGATATGGTAGTGAGATGCAAAGTTTTTTTTTATTTCGTTGACAGTTCTAATCATTTCTAGCCATTTGTACTCTCAGACGAGTTTTGACTGCTCAGAGAAAAGGGAAACCTGTTTTCAGAGACAGATATGTCAATCATTAAATACACTTTGATTGTAAATTTGACATTGATAGTAAAAGTGAAAGAATGCATGATGGATAATAGACAATGAATACTAATGAATGTCAGAACAGATTTGTGCTTAGATTGGTGGGAAAAAATAAAAGAATGCAAAAGAAATGCTATTGAGTCATCCTTTTTTTAGGAAATGTATCGACCAATTCAGTCAGTTTTTCTGTGCAAGTTTTCTTACTCATCCATGTGCAAACATTTCTTATGCTTGAAAATTAAGAAAAACTAAGTTTAAATAATGCAAATCAAATAATGTAAATCATTTGCCATTTGTCCTTTTTTTCCAGGGGTACAACATATCATGTAGTTCTGATGGTTAATTGCAATTATGCTACCATTGAGTTCTGTCTGCATGATACCTTTGTGAATCATATTGTCAACAGACTGCTGTATCGATGCTTTCACACTGGGGACTTCATGTTATAAATTAGGTAGAACTTGACATTTGAAATAGAGGAAATAATGAGATGAAATGTAAAGACTTGATTTTATGTATGGTGGTGAGGTAAGATATTTGCGCATACATTCGTAATTCCGAAGCTTCGTTATTCCAAAGGTTCGTTATTCCGAAGGTTCGTTATTCCGAAGGTTCGTAATTCTGAAGGCTCGTTAGTCAGAAAACAAAATGAGGTTCGTAATTCCAAAGGTTCGTTAGTCCGAAAACGAAGTGAAGTTTGTAATTCCGAAGGGTCGTTAAGCCGAAAAAAATGAGGTTCGTAATTCTGAAGGTTCGTTAGTCCGAAAACTTAATGGTTAACTAACCTTATTTATTTTTCGGACTAACGAACCTTCGGAACAACAAACCTTATTTCGTTTTCGGATTAATGAACCTTCGGAACATCGAACCTTATTTCGTTTTCGGATTATCGAACCTTTGGAATAACAAACCTTCGGAATAACGCCACAAATGTTCAGATTAACGAACCCTTTTACGTTTTCGGATTAACGAACATCGAGGTATAGGCAATTAACGTGCTTCAGAATTACGAACCTTCGGAATTACGAAGTGTAACCAGATATTTGGTATCTTAATTTAACATATTTATATGCATATGATAAATCATAAATTCACTGGACTGTGATATAATGTGATAATGATAATGTGATTTAATAATGATATGATTTAAGTGTAATGGTTATGAGGAATGATTTGTTTTTTAATAAAAAAAAAACCATAACTGAAAATACAATATTTCATTCATATTTCATGAACATCTGGTCATTCTGTGTGTAAAGTGTATAAAATGAGTTAGCCCAGCCCATGTTAATAATGCAAACGCAAATAACAATTTACTTTCCTTTTATTGTTATACAACTTCCATGAAACTTTAGTTTTATATGTTCCATATTATGGTCCCAGTAATGACAGCTGTTCGTTGAAATGGGTAACAAATTAAGAGTGAAAATGAATTTAATTGAAAACTCTAGACTAATCAGAATCATACAATCCTAAAAGCATCGATGATAGTAGATGAATAAACAAGGAATAGAACACGTGGATATCCAAAATCCTGAATCTTTAAATGTATGATGATATGAAATGGGAAATATTATAATGTAATTTAGATCTATATTGGTAATCAGTCCAGTGGCACGTCAAACCCAAAATTTTGAGGTGGTCAACCACGGCTTAAATGGCAAATTTCTAAAAAGCTGAAAGCATAGCGAGTCAAATTTTTCCTTCTAATACAAACATTTTGTGATAGCTTTTTACGTGATATTCATGAAATATAATTTCACCCTTTTTCCTTTCATTCCTTTCTTCTTTGTGGTCATGAAATTTATTATTATTTTTATTATCATTATTGTTTTTTTTTTTTGGGGGGGGGTGTCCATGGCCTCCAAAGCACTCATCTGTACACCAGCCGTTGTCTTTTTTCAGACAACTCATTTCATTAATTTATTTCATGCCTTCGTTCATGAATTCCACCCCCCTCAAATTGTACACCTTTAAAAAATAAGTCATGACAGAAATCCATTTTCTTTGTATTAAAGCTGCAGATGGTTTTTGTGTATCATTGTCTGTAGGATCAGATTTTTCACGTTTCATTTTCAAACTGAGTACATGCCAAATAATCATACACAAAAAGTCAATGATTATTATGCTGCATAGCATGAATTCAATTTACTTTATTTGACACTTCAGAATAACAAATAGGATATTTACATGATTTTATTTAGAAACAATGCACTGTCAAATACGTCATGAATACAATTTTTCTTGATATGAATAATCAAGCACATGTAGTCTCCCGAAAAACTCATTGCATTTATAAAAATATGGCATATGTGCATTCGTGGCTAAAAGTTATTTTATTTTCATGGTTAACAGGAAACAGAGTTATCATACATGAATATATGATTGCAATATTAAGCAATTACAAAAAAAAGTCAGATATGATATCTAGGCAATTTGTTGTCAAAATTTTACAGATTCTTCAGTCAATAGACCATACCCAATGAATATTACCGTATATCTGCAAAAGAAAATTAAATTTATTTGATTAAATGAGAATTTACAGTTAGGATGGCTAAGAAGAATACTGGTTGTTTTACAATATTTATAATAATAATAATAATAATACATGAGATTTATATAGCGCACTTTCCATCTTGATCATATTTTGTGTATTATTGTAATAACCTACAACTGGCAAATGCGAATAATTTGTGGGTCTAGAAAGAGGTATAAAGACATTTGAATTGAATGGGCTGATAGAAAAAAGTGAATATTCACAGACAGTAGATAGATAGATAGATAGAGAGGGAGAGGGGTAGTAGAGGGATGGGCAATAACAAGTAGGGACAGATCAGAATGGAAGAGTCAAACTTTCATGAACTTTTTGAAAAACAACTTGATTACTAAAAATATGCCTGCTACCCTTCTTTGGAATTTTCATTGGGACTTTTCATTAAAGGACGGGAACTCAATTCAGTCATGCATGTAAGTACATCATTTAGGCCGACAGGCAATGTATAAGATACAAATGAACACAGTTGTGATGCCTTGTATCATTCACCGACCATCGCTATTTTGTCTGAACAAAAACGTCATGAAAATGCAAACGACGAGAAAATTATCGATGGCGCATGCGTGGAAGTAGAATCGAATTGGCGGATGAGCTTTGCTCCACTGAATCCTATTGCAGTATAAAGCGTTCTGAAAAAAAATCCCATTCTGTATGCATAAATTCACTAATATCATCTCCACGACAAAGGTATCTGCCACCTATCTAAAAACCCATCATAAAAGGAATAAGATGTTATTGAACAATTATGATTTTCAAGTACAACTGAGCAATTCAAATAATTAATATGCAAAATAAGAAGAAGTAAAATCTCGGGACGAAAGGCATGTTCATATGAGATAATTCATTGTATAATGAAAGGTCAACATCACACTGCACAAACAACGAACATGAAATAAAAACGAAGTGAATCTACAATATGCTGTGCACGTGTGTTACATTAACTTACATCACATGATGTTATTTGGTATGATTTTGCATTCCTTTTTATTGTTTTGCATTTTTATTATTTTTCTGTTTTGCATTTCTTATTCTAGCGATTGGTTTAAATCCAATATGGGCGAGACAAAAGATTAAAAAAAGAAAATAATAACTAAAAGTAAGGTTCCTTGTTTCATTCCTTCGCTATATTCACGTTTCAACAATAGTTATATCATGTACCGGTAATGAAAATACATCAAGATGTAGGGTATGATTATTTTCATCCAAGTTGTAAAATAAACTTCTGTGAAGAAACTTCTCTTTAAAAGACCCCAGCTTTCACTTAATCAAAACGAAACGGTCCACCTGTCGTTAGCGCCCTACCAGGAAGTGTGTACCCAAAGATAGGTACTTCAGGTCTTGAAGAATCTAAGGCATGGGAATTTTAAAAAAGTGTCCAGGAAAAAAGGTCTCTGCGAGGATTCAGCACCTCTGTTCATGATGACAGTCATTCATATAGATGATTCCTTTCGGCCGGTCTTTGCATACGTGGTTCTTTTAGACATGATACTCGCTGGTGGCACACTTTCTCCCGGATCTGTAGGGACACGACTGTACTCTCCTTTCCTGTTCTTTCTACTGCCACCCGTTGTACTTGCAGCGCTGCTTTTGCTGCGGGTAGCGTTGACGTGGTTCTGTACCACTGGCCCATTCGCCACCGGAAAACTATTTGTCACTATGAGCTTTGTTTTCGGTTTGTCCGTACTCGATATAATGAGAGGGTCCGTGGCAGACGAAGGCGGTGTTGTCACCGTGGTCGGTGATCGTGGGGTATTGGTTGTTGATGATTTGGGAAGAGATCTCACGGATGATGCCGATGGCGACCGGTTTGCATTGTGTATGGAAGCGGTAGACGATGACGATGGGGATCGTGGAGCCTCTTTTGTGGGAGACCTTGTCGATGATACTGTGGATGATGATGAGGAAGATCGAATTCTACCTCCCGGGGATGTTTTCGAAGCTGTTGTTGGTAGGCCTACTGGAGAATTCGCCGCTGATGGACTGAAGTATAAGATAAAGAAATGTGCAATAATGTTGTGTGAATCTTTGGAGTTACATGCGAAATACAATACTGTAATTACAAAGGTATTGTATTTGTAGTAAGTAAAGTGTATGAAAGGGTATATTTTACCATGAGATACCATGAAATATAAGGACTGAGTAATTATTAAAGTGGCATAATTGTGATTTACTTTCTTTTCAAATGTTAACTAAATATATAGAACTACACTCTAAAAAAAGTTTACTCCATATTGGGTAAAATGGGAACATGCATGTTGGTTGGGTAAAAAGATACCCAATTTGGTGTCAATTTAAAGCAATGTTGCGTTGAAATAGCCCAATATGGGGTGAAAAGATACATGCATGTTCCTTTTCTACCTAATAGTGTGTAAAATTTTACTCAGTGTTTTACATAGTTCCAAAAGCATTCAGTATAGACGAGACAAAATTATTCAATTTTTTACTACATTTTAGTTGGAAATGAAACTGTATTTATACCACAATCATTAGGACGATACGTGCATGATTCCGTCAGTCCCAAACAACCCTCCTTGTGTATAAACAAAAAGGATATATAAAACCAACCCAAAAAAGAAACCTTTGATGCCCCTGTTTAAAGACAGCTACCAAATTGATCGATGGAAAGAATCAAATTTCTGCGATTATACTTTATATATTAGAAAATACTAAGCTTCGGCTTCTAGAGAAAATCAACTTCGCTATTTCAAGAGGACAATATCAAAGTTTATACGACAACCCTATTTACTAACCTTTGCGGAGAGCGACCATTAGTGACATCGTCCTCCTTGATGAAATCGAGTTTTTTCCTGGCTGATCTTCCTCTTACTGGTTCTTCTTCTCTACTCGAGCCATCCTGTCTACCGACGACCGCGTAACCATCCACGTGGTCGTGCATGACGACATTGACGTGGTTGCTCGTTCCCATTGACAACGATTCCCGATGGCTCCGGACGTTGGCTTCTCGAATACAGTCGTGACCGCGGCCTGATGACCGTCGGCCGCGGGTACTTCGACGGCGTAAGCTTTGTCTTGAGTAGGGGACGTCCCTATATGCAGGTTTTCTACAGGTAAGTCGCATCCAGATCTGCTCATGGCACAGGATGTACAGCCAGGGACAGAAGGCGGGGTAGAACTCAGCCCAGTGCATGGCAGCCATGTCCTTGAAATGGTTGATTCGCTGACCTGAGACATTAGCTATTATTCTCATCTAGGTTGATAAGAGAACAAGCAAAACAGTTGACCTTGGCAGATTGAATAGGAATCATTTTGTTGACCATTCAATATCGAAAAAAAAACATTGGAAAAGAATTTCTAATCTCGCTTTTGGCAAAAAGAAGCTGCTGAAAACTGCTTATCTAACAAAAGAGCCAATGGAGTGAATAAGAGAGTCAAAAGGGGCTTAAGCTTTTGATCCTAGCAGAATCTTCTTCGGAGGCAAAAAAATTGTTAAATGAAATTCAACTAACCACATCAGAGAATCAGAGGAATTCTTGTATATTCACTATGAAACAACCTCTAAGTTTATAACCTATCTTGCTTTACATGCTTTAAATGCGATGAAGCTAGGATTATACCAGGCTGTTTCAATAGATTTCCTCCTGACCATTATCCTTATAATTACTAACATAAAAAAAAAATAGGTCCGAAAGAATGAGGCAGAAGACCTGCATTATACTCACCACTATTGGAATGTAACAAACTAAAAATCCACTCGCCAGAAGAGCATAGTGGATGGTGGCCCATAAAAGAGCTCTATCAGCTGCAAAGAATCGCCTTGGTATCCGATGAGAGTTATCATCAATTGTCAAAGTCAAACTATAGCGCCCTCTCTCATTCTCTTTTCCTGCCGTAGTGTCTTTGCATCTCTTACAAGTCCTCAATATCGCTCCGATTGTCGCTGCCAGGATGGAAACAATCACGAGCAGGATGATTGCGATGATTATTGTTGCGAGCACGCTACTGAATAAACGACCGACCGTCTCTTCGTCTCTCCAATTGATAAAACACCATGTTGATGGGTAGTGTAAAGAGATTTGTCCGAACCCTACAAGGGGTAGGATTCCTGTGAAAACGGAGACGACCCATAGCAGCACAAGTACGAAGGGTATCTTCCGGGGTTCTACCTTACGATTGTACGTTAACGGCCGACAGGCAGCGAGGAAGCGCTCAAACCCAAGGAAGCCTGTCATGTAGGCAAGGGACATTCCAAAGGATAGGACACAAAATCCATGAAATTCACACATCCTTGATCCTCCGATCCAGTGCAAACCATTGATGTGGACAGCGATTATAATGGGATAGATAGTCAGATATCCGACAAGACTGGTAATGAAGAACCCTCGAAGGATACCATAAAAGGCTGTGGCTCGATGCCACGATGATGAGCAGTAGTACACTCCTAAGGCTATTATATTTCCTATCAATCCTATGCTAAACATAATGATCGGTATCAAGATGGTGGTACTGGGCTGAATGGCCACCATTGCCGTAAAGTTTAACCCTGGTGGCTCCGCAGCCGCTCGACGGCTCAATTGCAAAACATTGGATCCTTCTTGCAGATCAGGTAGGAGCCCGCCCTCTCCTGCCTGCAGGATGGACGAATTCAAAGTTGTATGCGACATGATGAAATCAATTATCCGGGCGAACTATTGAACTCTACTGAAAAATGATATCATCCAAGAGGACATGGTGTATAGTCTGTATAGATCTGCTCTGTATCTATTTCCAATGCTTGCTTGACTTTTGTCCCTTCAGGAGGCAAGGCGATGTAAACATAGCTGCTCTGTTGTCTCTTTTTTAAAGCGAATTCAATAACGTTGACCCAGAAAGGCAGCAGATGTCACTCTCAACCTTATGTTAATCTACACGAAGCGATGATCACTCGTATCAGTTTCCTTCGATTTAACCCCTCTAGTATGGATTATGTTCGCTATATAGAAATGGTTTCGCTCCTTTCCTTTGACCTGTACAAACTCCGAGCTTCCATGTGTTCATAGATAGATAGGGAGAGAGAGATTATGAGAAAGAAGACAAGAAGGTGAAAGCATCACTTGCGAAATCACGGCACCCTGAACGTCTGGTGTACCGCCATGCATAGTAATTTCCGAAAGCCGCCACCAGGCTTTACTGACAACTCCCTGGTGGTTGTGCCGCAATATCTACCGGGTCGATCAGTGCGTTGGTAAACGTAGCTACGCTCAAGACAAATCGCCTTTTCTCGTCAAAGTATGGCTTAAGGGTTCTCAACCTTAATGAATATCCTTTAAAAAAAATCCTAGATATACAAGCGAGTAGAGAAAATATGGCCCATCCGCGCAATGGATAACGTGTTTCCTGTTCTCATGTGGAATCAGATGCAAAGCGGCTTGGCAATCGCTAATCCAAATTCATAATAATGGTGCCGGGTAGCCCCATCTCCTCGGCAAATTCTGATTTCAGTTTTTCCAATGAAAGTGCAAATATCATAGATACCCAACTGGGAATAGGGGATGAGTTCGTGTTTCTCTGTCGTGGATGATAATGATATAGATGGAAGTATCCGGTGCAGCCTTCCTTCGGTTCTCAAGCAGTTTATGCCGCCTTTCACATAACTGATTTGAAGGTTATTCCATCTTTTAAAACCAAGGTCTGTCCGCTATCCATTTCATTTCACTTAAATGAATAAAATATCCGATTGTTCACATCTGAGGTACTTCAGATAAGTCTTTATAATGACAGGAATACGTCCAATATTCAGATTTTCTGTGGAAAGGGGGAGAGGGAGAAAAAAAGAGAAACATTAATCATCCTCAATCAGCAAAGGATAAAAAAAATTGAACAAAACAAACACAGCCTTGGTAAGGTGACACTACGAATGTCACAAACATGTATAGTGTTTTCTCCTGATAATTTTATAATCATTTCTTGTGACTTATGCAAGAGCGCGGAAACAAATTAAAAAATCAGACATTACCCTTACGTTCATGATAAGTCCATCTTAACAATACAAGCGTGACAGGCAATCTGCTAAAAAAAATATTGTACAATAGTTGCAGGAATACGATCATATAATGATTAATGACATATTCCGTTTGAATATTTGCCTTTGACAATTCTGAATATGTTTTATGCACGTAATCTCTCAGACATATACGAATTTAAGTTAATAAAAAGAATGCTTAACTGCGTGTATAACCTCGCTAAAATTATATGGTTTCGGTAGGAGTATTAATGGGCACCTTTTTACCATGGCAACATATTGAGTAATAGGCTTTCAGAAAAGTGATTTATTTTTGCTGTCACTTAGAGCAGAATTGTCTGAGCGAGACATTTTAAATAGTTATTCCGAGATGAATATAAGTGTAACCAAAATCGAGCAAGAACATGTAAAAATGTAGCATCAAAATCTATATATGACAATGAATATGGAAATTGGCTACCCTGTTACGCAGCTCTTTCATACATACACTACACTCTTACATATCCCTTTTGAAACGTGTTTTCAATTCGCCTTTTGAAGTATATTCTATTTCGTGTCACATTTCTTCATATTATATCCTACAGAATACTGTGAAAGTCTTTAACGACGCCAGGGGATTTTTGTTTTAAAAAGCAGTTAAAGTAAACAAGAGGACGGAGAAGGGGGATGAAGGAATGAGAAAGCATAAAGACGATAGTCATTATTCAATCCAGGGGAAATGACGTCACATTTAAGCTGCATGTTTTGTCCTCTATTTAAAAAACCCTGGTGCCGACCCTGTGTATATGCAACTATTATTATGATTAAGATACAATAAAACAGTTAAGCCTCTCTAGATTATTAACTTAACTCTCGTCAATATTTGCATCGATATCATTTTTTGTGGGAAAACGTGGCACATAAGGGCATGTTTGTTTTAGACATCACCGATACCATGTCCTTTCTTGCGTATTATTGATTTTCTGGTTGATGAAAATTTAATCTTCATTGTAAAAAAAAACGGATGAAAGGTCAGAGTGAGGAGAGATAGAAACCAATTTTGCGAGTTATTTATTTATTATTTTTTTTGTATTTTTTTTTTTTTTTGGGGGGGGGGCGGATCATTGTATTTTAGCAGTTATTAGGCTTTTCGTTTTGGCAGTGAGGGTACTTAAAACAGTCTTTCCGGGGCATGGATATACTTGAAATAAGTAAAATGAGTTAACCAGGTGCAATTGATTTTCGATATATCCACTTTTGTCTTAAGGTACGAAAAGAGAGCCTTGGGCCATGTTCGGTTAACTTAGGATCCACAGATCCATGTCACATAATGTACGTCTGACAACAACAACAGTGGGTTTAGCAAAACACCGTTGCACTCTCTATTCCGGATGGATTCATGTATGCCATGCTTTATACCCAACCGTTTGACTTTAGTCCCACACACGGCGATAAGTGTTGTTTTCACCTTTTAACGCTGCCTGCTATGCCAGTTGCTCAACTAATTAGGAGCCGTTGAAATCTTAGCTTGAAAATGCCTTCCGCGGTGGTGGAAAACTATGTATGTAGAACTGCGACCAACTGACACGCGTGTGTGCGAGAGGGTGGGTTCATCTAAGTGAGCTTACACTTTTTTTGATTGATCAAGCATGTCATTACGCGTTCTATCTCCCCTTTACAAGTTCTTACGAAAATCGAACCTTTTCCTTGAATCTGTCTATATCTTTGAAATACACCAAGGGAGTCTCTAACGATAAAGGTGATAACTTAATCTGTGAACAAATATCTCGATATAGGTCTCTTTTAAAGCTAACATTAGATGGCACATTGTTGGATAAATCAATTCAATTTGGGAATTACTATTGTAAATTAGGCACATAATGCTTTCCGTGGAATCACGAAATGGCGTGCTGCCACTTATGTACTATAACTGCGTTGGCGAAACCCCGGGGGTTGAAATGAATAACCCAGATCTACAATTCGGTAGTGACCTACACATTGAAATATTCATGCTGTCTAGAAGAGAAAAAAAAGTTGTTGAAAATTGCTGTGGAAATTCCCTGAATCCTTTGTAAGCAGCGATCAGTTAGTAGTTGATGAAGGTATCATAATAGGAAAAGCCGACAGAGTTTACATAACCCATCGATTCTCTATCCGTTTGTAAATTGTCTTTGTAGTCACCGACATACCGACACGCCAGCACACGGGAAGCCCTTTCTCATCCCCGCCTCTCTATTTTTTCCAGTGAAGTCGAGATGGCTACTTTGACGTGATCACGTCACATTTCAAAAGCTATTTCTCCAAACGCGTCGATACATCGCCATCGCATCAGGCATTTGGAATAGCCATCGACCTGCTGATTGATCCCCTTCCGTGGAAACATCCCACCAGTTGTCGCAGAAAACTCAAGCATCATTTTCACTTTAAAGAGAAATTGGAGTTTACTTGAAATCTTATATTTGAAATTGTTCTAGAGTGATACATTGCATGAGCAGACAATATGAGCAGTAAAGAATGAAAATAAACAATGATGGAATGAAAAATGCCCTGAATTACGTTGCTTCATCTTTTACGTTGGTTATGCAAGTCAAGGCAAGCGTTTCATGAAAGGAATTGTTGGACGTTTTATGGGACAAGTCCTGTTTTATCCGACGGTTGCCGGATGAACTGTGCTTCTCAGCTAATGAAAATCAAGGAAAGTTGTCAGGTCAGATTACTGTCAGGTGAAAAATGTTAATGAAAGCTCTCCTAGATTAAGCAGTAGGGGCTCAAAAGGAGACCAACCTCTGTTTAAAAAAATCACCACATTGGAAACACTTTCCGCGCAAATTATCTGACGAGCCTCCCCATGATATGAATATTTTATTAAAAACTACAAACTTACAAAATAACTCAAATGAATTTAGTGTAGATGTTTTTCGCTTCAAGTGGAAAAATAGAGATGTGAAATGTCATGATAAGAATATCTATGCCAGAGGTATACATGCGTAAACTAGCGTGACGGTTATCAGGTAAGCTCATAAAAAGCTGGTGAATGTTAATCATTTATAAATCATTGTTCATGAACGTTCATCAAACATACTCCTATTAATCGTTCTGCCCTAAACTCTTTTCCTTTTAATTCTATCGCTTACAATCCTGTAAGAATAAATTAAATTATGGAATTCATATTGGAATTCTGATTGATAATCCATGTATGTCTGTTTGGTCTATTCTCATGTTTATTTCAGTTTTCAAACATGAAAACCATATAATGATAAGGACAATATTTGGATATAGCATCTTTCAAAAAAGACGCAACACACTGTTTACAGAACCGTTTAAGGCGCAAATCGAGTAAAGATTTTCTACATAATGTGTGTTTTGAATGTGTTTTTCAGTAGGTCAAGTGATGTACTTTGCGTAAAATTGGAAAGAGTTTGCTCTCTGTTGCATCTTAAATATTAATAGTGTGGTGAGTGGTCATCCTCCCTAGAACACTTAAAGTCAGTCAGCAATACATCCTTTGCGACCTTTGATTCTATACGATAATTTCAGCTTAGAATTTAATAACGCTTCAGTGTTCTTGACCGACAGTAATGCAGAGTGTCTTTAACGTCGCAAGACGGTGGGGAAAAATAGTTTGGAGACATTAGCACGTCAGCCAAACGTGATTTGGGATCGTCGGACATAGAGAGTGACCTTGCATTCCATGTGCGAAAAATCAGGGCAGATATGTCGAGCAGGGCTTTGCACTTGGAGGGAACGCTCCAGATAAACCTTCAACTATTCTTGGGGATTTCCTCTCTTCGTTGTGCAGTGTCCATCATTCTTCATCATCTATCCACCTTCGACTTCGATTCTGGGATTTGCATTGGCATCGCATCTACCATCTTTTAGTATCATACAAGTTTAGGCTCAACCATGCTCTCTGTATCAATTTGAAAATTCTTAATCTTAAATTGCAAAACAAAAGATCGACACCCAAATCACTTATTTTTCAAACTATTTTACGAGGTAATAATCATATAATTAATTCATTTATTCATTCAGTCAGTCAGTATTCACTGATCTCTTTATTTATTTAGAACTTTTAAAGACATTAATTTATTGATTTTGTATTTGGGTAATGGGAAGTCCTGAGCATCAAAATATTTTGACTATCGAATTGGTAATATATGTAAATATTTTTGATCATTCGTAAAATTCAAAAGTTCATTTCTTAAAAAGAAGTCCATCAAACGAACCTTAGCCATTGAAAAATAATCTCATATTAGTGCACTTAATTGTAGTTTTGCCATATCATTCAGTGGTATAACCGCAGTTATAGTGAATAGGGTATGATTTACATCCATACAAAAAAGCACCTGGGCTATTATGATCCAAGTATACGTTCATATCTACTCAAGATGAGTGATCAGGTTACAATACCTACATCTAATTTCCATACAAATTAGGGTACCAACGTAGAACTTCATACTTGCATCATCCCCCTGTCCCTTTCACACCCACACCCTCGCTTTCACCCACATCAACCCTTTCACCCACACCCACCCTTACACACAAAATGCACCAAAACACGCCCTTACCAAACCCTCGTACAACAACCACATGTACTTTAAGAACACACAGGCACATATTAAGCTCTTTTCTCTCAACCACACACTCACCCACTTATTCACCACCCACTCACACAGATCTCATGCACACACCCACACACACCTTGCACACATGAACGACACCCGGTCATTTGGAATCAATGCCACAGGTCTCTGAATTTAAAATGTATGTGTCACATCCATGACACTTGGAAATTGAAGGAATTTTGTTTTAACTGATAGAAAGGGGAATGATATAAAAAATCAGGACACCAAAATATTAACAACAAAAATGCCGCTTCATTATATTTCTTAACTAAAACACGGTTAACGCGGTTAACTTCACAAGTGTTGCTCAAAATACCCATCCTTTTCGAAATGTAAAATGTCATGAGCTTCTTCAGTGGGAATCGTCATGTGCCTATTAAAGGTCTCTAAATGTGGAACAAGACGGTGTCCTAGGGCGACAAACATGGAGTACTTTAGGAGGGGGAATTCATGAAGAGCATGTGAGCATCGATTTCTGTTCTGACCTGACTTCGCCCTAGATTTGGTTTGGAAGTCTAAATAAACATTGTGACTGGGTAATCACAGATAATGAGCTGTCGTGATAAGACGAACTTGATGAATACCGCTTCCTGCATCCTTTTTTTTTAAAGATGACAGACACCGGCATGGCCCAAAGGAGGAACATCGAAACAGGATTTAGTCAATACCGATAATAAACCCAGCCCCAAAAATCCCTCTAACTGCTGCAGGCATGAGTCCATAAATTGCTTTCACAAAGATCAGTTGAACAAGGAACGTACAAATGAAAATATTTTCGCATTCTTCAAAACTAGACAAAATGGGAACACTTCACATATTTTGTGACTACGATTTGAGTGTCAATTTCAATATCGATTCCAGGAATGATGAGCCCGAAAGTCCTTTGTTTCAAAAGTCAGGGCCTATTTGTATAAAGGTTTGCGTAATGAGTAGATTTAAGAATGAAAATAACGAGGAATCCTGTGATGTATACAATGTTCAATTATTGACTTTGCGTAATAGGCAGGAGGATGAAAATCTAGGGAGAGGGGAGGGTGTTGGTTTTCCTTTATTTGGATCTTAACATGTGAAAAACGAAATAAACCAATCGAAAGTCTCCTTAAATGAAACCCAATGAACTTATCACGGACCATTTTTCATCATATTATGACGGCAACATCAGGCCAGGGCTCCGTAACACAAAGATTAGCGATCAATCGCTAAATGAACTGGCCAAACAATATCAATGTTACACGCGCAGTTGGTTTAAAATACTGACCAGGGACCAATCAGTGCGGTTCTTTCATATTTGCAATTCATCGCAAACCTTTGTGTTACGGAGCTCAGAACAATCTAAACGGACTGTCAGTAAGAAAATGTTCACCAGACTGGATGCTACGCATAAGTACATGGCCACAGGAAAATTGATTATTTGCCATGGTAACAGTTATTTATTTTTCTTCCAGCCAATATACTCTGCTGCAAAGAAGAGGGTTAGTTTTCATGCTAATCAACGGCTTAGCAAACGACTGAGAAAACAATGTCGACAACTGACTTTGGGCACACGTGGAGATAAAAGACTTGGTTAAGAATGATTTTCTTTCACAAGCACGATAGTGGACTTTTCCGGCAGTTTCAATATTTTCAAAGTTCAATGTCTTTTATTAATGTATTTTCGTATCAGATAGGGATAAACAATGTTACTTTCTTCTCAAAACAGAAAGTACAAACGCTAGTGCCATCAATATAAATTTACATATTATGGATAAAGTTTCTTTAAACTCAAATGGATAAGTATGTTTTTCCAACGTGTTGAAAGACAAAGTTCTCATCATTCGTTCTTTATCTTTGAAAGATACTACGAAAGGTCTGGTAATCTAAAAAAAACTTGCGACACAACCACCAGCGTCAGAAATGGCGGCGAAAGCTGACAAGTGACCGACTTATGCAGCAAAGTCGAGATGAAAACGCCGCTTTTCTCTCTTGTATTTTTTTGGCAATTAATCTTCAAATGACATCCTTTGCCAATCCATCTCCTCCGAGTAGGCCATTATGAACGCCACGAGCCCGTGAATAATTCATACACCTATCCCCCTACCGTCGGCCTAGACAGCTGGATGGTATTGATACCCTGTCAAAATGGAAAAAAACCAAGAGATGTCAACAAATCCACCGACAAGGAAATTATGATAATGTCAAGCTGCGTTGGACTAGGAGGAGATCGGGACTGACAATAAGACCTTTTATCTTTTGCATAGTCTTCTATTCTTCTTAGATGTATATCTGTCAAAATCTGACATATGACGATGTGATATTATATTCATGTGCTTTTTTCCCTTCCTGAGAGCGCATTTACCCGCCTTTGGCAATATGTTCGAAAGAGGCGCATATATTACTTTCCCTGTGGATGTGGCAGCAATACCCAAGATACGAAGGAGGTATTGTAGGAATGAAAAATATATATATTTGCCATCAAAATCAAACTTCTTGAGCAGTTTTAGAATTGATTGAACAATCCTAGCTGTAGCGAATCGGTTAAAACTTCATGTTGCAAGTAGCTGATCAACAGTCAATTATGCATTTCGCAATTTATTTCAATGATGTGATTGATTTGGGTATCCCAAAACAGATTTTAATATGAATGCAAGTTTTTTTTAAGCGCCCGATAAGTCCCCCATCCCCATAGTTCGTGTATCCTGTATCATAATTATCCCAACGTGATAAGGACTGAAATATGATAATTTATTTAAAGCAAAATTTTTGCTGAATGCCACATTGGATAACATCAGCTGGAGTTTTAAAGAGCTCAAATAGTTTCCCGCCTCTTTACCCACAATACAACATTTCGATCATGTATTATTTTCGAAAAGGAATAATAATATATTTGTCTACTTTACTCATAACAATATTCATTTGCCGCTAAAAAGCAAAGGAAAACGATTGCATTCAATCATTCTCATTCACCAATAAAGTTGGAATGGCCATATTAAATTTATAGCAACCTGTAAAATTATTTTTTAATTTCTTATCGAAAGGTACGTGCAGAAAGATTACTTTACTTTTCAGCACATGAATCTATTAGGTCGTTTTCCTTGTAGGCGAAGTTGGTAGCGACAAGCATGAAAACATCGTGTCTTTGCCTCTATTGATATGAACAAAGGAATTACAGCCATTATTATTTGGTAAAGAAATTATACACCTGGGTTGAGACCTTGGAATATTATATATAAAAAGATTTTATAAACTTGCCCTTCCAACTCAGCTTTAAAACATCAATAAACCTAACAATCACCGATGTGTAGCCATTGTAACGAAAATATACTCACAAAAATATAATCGCATTGCTTCCTATCAGGGAATTTATTTTGTGGAAATGGTAAGAGTAATTCAAACAGATCCCTGTTCGATCATTTGTCATTTGGGATAGAGAAATTGATGCAAATGCATTTAAGTGTCGTTTCCTATAAGGAATACGCTCGATCTGACATCGAGACCCTCTCTGCTAGCTTTTATCTCTGTGTACTTGTTGAAACCAATTTTTTGGTAACCAATAATGGCAAAGAATTCACAGAAATAGATAGGAAAAGCAAAGAATGATAGATGGAAAGTGAGACACGTTATGGGAGCGAATGAAGCAGAAAAAAGAAAGAGAAGAGTGAAAGCACGCGAGATAGTGTGTAGGGAGAGAGATGGAGGTAGGGGTGTCCGTGTGAGTGAAGAGAACCTGGAAATTTAATTTAAGGAGAGTGCGCGTGAAGGAAGGTGCAGGTTCTGCGAAGGTGTGCGGTGCGTGAGGGCGGATTTGTGTGTGAATGCGTTTGTACGAGTGAAATCGTCAATCACGGTAAAAAAGTTTGCATTTCGTTACAACAAATCAATAACGGATGGGGTCAATATGTTACAGTCACACCAACGAACACGACTCCAAACCGAGTCAGTTTGGAGTTGGTTTCATTTTTTGCTAGTGCAAGTGCATTATGTATTGATATACATACTTATGTCACTAAACAATGCGTTTGAATATTGCGGACCATAAATGCGTAATCAGCAGTAGTGAATTATTCATCCCCACTAAGCGCATCCAACTATTTTCTCTTTATCAAGTTTACTTTGCTATTTTGAAATTCATCCCCGTCCCAGATATTCGAAAATTATTCTAGTCGTTTTACCAATAATACATAATGCTACCGAGAGAAGATTTAAGGAATAATGATCACAACCGAGACAAAGAATAATGATTAAAAAATGATAGATATTCCGCTTTTGAATAGGGCAATATGTATATATGCACTGTAAAAAAATGAATTGCTAATTTAGTGACTGCACTACGAGTGCTGATTTTCTAGTTTAAATTTGAACTAGAAAGTGAAATCAAAATCATGATATTTGGCTTGTGACTTTTGAAAAGTGACAATTTTGCCTTCTGGCGGTGTTTACTGAAGCATGACATAAAATACGTCCATAACATTTACTCAGAGGGTAGCTAATAAAATTACCTACACGCTCATGTAAAAATAAATCATAAACTCGCTTTGGTTCGGAAATTATGGATGTTTGTTTAAGGAGGGACTTACTTATTTGTTGTGTATATATCGACGCCATAACGAGTGTGAGAGTCACAGTTAGGCGTTCCCTATAGCCTGATATAGTGTACGGCATATGGAAATGCAGGCAAAAATGAACGCAAACTGTTTTGTTTTTTCCAAACATAATTTTATTTTTTTATTCCCGGAGTAACCATGGAAACAGAATCTTGTTCTAGGGTGTCAGGGTGCCAATTTGAAGAAGTAATCTCTACAACGGAAGCTTTCCTACTTAGCTGCAGGGGATTCCTGTTCGAAATGGTGAATTAATTCATGAAGAATAGGAGGATACATGTTCCGTATCCACATGCATATTCTACGATGATTACCCTACAGAGTAAAACGGTAACAAATGGATTTTAAAGAGGTAAGAAAGACGCTGTTTGAGATTGTAGCAGGAGTTCTTTAGACGGGTATAAATCCTTAATATTAATCTTGTGTGATAAATCGTCACTAACTCATTAACTGTCGAACGATTTTCAAAGCAATACTTTTTGTATCATGATTATGATCATGTTACTATTGCCACTATCGTAATTAGTACACATAATAATAATAAATAATAATAATAAATAATAATAATAATGTTTTATTTACCCAGGGTAGCCACTTCAGTTAAGAAACTGCTCTACCAGCGGGCCCTGCATAACATTATATGTTATTATTACCCTTCTCCAATCTAAATGCTGAGCGCCTAGCAAGAAGGCAGAAGGTCCCATTTTTATAAGTCTGGTATGACTCGGCCGAGGATCGAACCCACGACCTTCCGTTCATGATGCGGACGCTCTACCACTGAGCCACCTTGTCCGGTGATCAACACTATGATACGGTAAATGTGGAAGACATAACTATCAAATCAATGTAACGATAATCCCGGACGATCAGCATCCTTCTCATCGCTGTCACCTCCAGAATAATCACCGTCACCCTCAAAATCGTCGTCGTTTTCCTCATCGGCCTCGCCTTCGTCATCGCCATCATCATCATCATCTTCCTTATCTTCTTCATTGTCGAAATCATCACACTAACATCATCAGGGTCCAGGTGAAACTACAACTAATACCGATATCACTCTAGTATAGAAAAAGACACATCGTATATAGAGCTGCAATTATTCCATTTCCTTAAAATTCAGGGCAATTAATGTGGACGAAGAAAACAAATGAAAAGCAATATAGTTTACTCATCTTTTGAGATTATCTGACATTTGTAAATGCCATTAAAAGCCGAGCTGGACTGGCCTGCAGAAAAAAAATCCTGCATATGGCGCGAAGTTTAGAGGATGGAAAATGATTATGCATCCCAGTAGAATTTGTGGAGACAAATTTAATTAGAATATTGTCTTCTCTCCAAGAAAAAAAAAGCTGTATCCTGCAAGGGTTTCTCAAATCATCACATTCCGAGATCCTCACGCTATAGGAAGAGGGATTTGAGAAGGAGACGTATTTACAGATGGTGAAAAGAATCTTGTTTTTAGGGTCTACGGGGACAGGATTTATTAATCCTTGTATATTGAGCTATTATATTAAGGAAAGTAGGAAATAAGGACGTGTAGGAGATGGATGAAAGAAGGTTTTGATGGAAAGAAATTAAGTGAGAGGAAGGATGCGACGGCCGGATGAGAAAAATACGTGGTGAAAGAAAGACCAAGAGTATACTCAGATAGACATTCCTAATAAGCGACGTTGAACATTGTAGATGAAAGATGGAATTTATATGATTTAGGCCTAAGATTCTAAAATCGGTTTGATAGACACACTCTAGTTGCCAGAGCTCAATGAATTTGAAATGCTAATGATCATCTATTGCATATTCTTTTTTTTCTTCCTGTATGATAGATTACTATCTATAAATATGCACTGAAGTTTCCAACATTAATCATGCTAATTTGGTAACATATTATTTGCGCTCATTTAATGTCGGTAACGACATGAGGGGCGGCATATGGGAACAGGGGAGCGATGGAACAGCACACCATATGGGTTTTCGAAGTGATAAAAGCTTATGGGAAAATGCGAACCTTCATCTTTCATTTGATCTTTCTTTTTTTAAGATGAATGTGAATTGTCTATAAATGGATAAAAAATCAGACCAATCTTTTTTGTCCATTCATCTTTTAGTTTTAAGGATAAACAATTTGCAAATCTGATTTTTTTAACAAATTAGTCTGGCAGTACAACAAAGCCTCACATTATCACCTCACAATGAAAGATTCTTTATCTTACCTATTATGTTTCAGGATAGATTACAAACAGCATGATAATTGGTCGGCTACTTTGATGTTTGCAAGCAGGGTGATAATCAAAAATACCATATTTCCAAACATTCTGTTCGTCGACTTTCCGTAAAAGACTGAATTCTTTCATCAACATCGATTGCTCGTTTTTTTTTCTTCGAAGAAAATCGATAATTTTGTTTAGGTGGTCTTTTTCTAATTACCAGTTATCGCTTTCTTTTTTTCTCTCTACCCGCTGGACGACGTGCAAGTCAACTTTCAATTACATGGCAGGGGGTTCTGTCGTTACTTTGTCCGCCCGATTCAAACACCCCTCTCTCGTTTTATGCCTTTTGATGCATTGTTGTTAAATAATGTCCAAGGCTGGTCCGAGACAAGATGTGATGGAGATCGATAAGCAAGAGTGAAGAGTGGAGTTGCATGAAGAATATGGCATTCGCTCTCTTTAAGATAGTCATACTGGCAGAATCGGGCGGCTTTCAAATAACTTAACATTTAAATAGTTTCTAAAAGATGTTTATCAAACATTTTTTGATAAGATACTTTGCAATGAAGTTTACCATATTTTTTGCAGCTCCTGTAAAATCGTAACTTCATGGACCTCTGCAATTGTATCCATGCCTTTGATACAAGTCGAATATTAAATGGCAACACAGAATATCTCATAAATATTCACGCGTACTCACTTCAAATGTTGGGGCAATAATACTGTCCACTGTGTTGGATAAGTGTGGTGGTAAAAAAATATACTGTATATATTCTGGGCAATTATCATCCACTTGAGTAATGTATTACCCAATTATTAGTTTTATTGGACAGATTTGGACAGATTTTAACCAATAGTTGTGTGAACAGTGTGTTGCCCAGTGATGGTTAAAAATTAGGTCTTTTTTGCCCAACCTCTTTAAGAGAGTAAAAATATTCCACAATCTAATTTCATAAAATTATCTTAGCGAAAATGCGTTTTCAGGATATAAGATAGTTTTGTGGTCCGGAAATGTTTTTGATTTGAATTCGCTTTTTTAGGTGCGAAGTATTTTCTGACTCACTCAGTAATATGGCAAAATAAATCTAGCGAAATCTTAAAAAGAAACAAGTACCATAGAACATGAACCCAAAGAACATGTTTCGCCATCAATGCTGTTTTTAACATGTTTAACGATGTAATTTCACATATCATTAACGACTATTTAACTTCATTATATACCATCACAGCAAAACATTTTCGTCGCAAATACATTGCATGACCAAAAGATGCACAAGAGGTTATGTGTGCGGTATAATGCCGCAACATGATATCCTCTAGTCGATGCTTCTTCATATTGTTCTTAAGATGCAGCATGAAGTATTACTTATCTTGCAGGTGCTTTCTGAACATATCAATGCCGGGGATATTCCATGTTTTCTCCCCTCGAGATATTAAAGACAAACCTCTTCTAGTCGAGCCATCTATAGATTGAGTGTCCGAGGTAAAGAAGACATCACGCGACATTGAGAGATCCCTCGGAGTCTCCACCACAAGATAGCCACAGGCGACACTTTATATTCCACTAAGATTAAATACTACCCTGAAAGTTTCTATCGCTTATGATTGTGGTGATATAAGTACGTTCAGTTACGGCTTGGTAAAGCCGAGAAAGCTGCTTACGCTAATAATGCTCTTCTTATTTTCGGGATATTTCATGTCCCATTTGAACAATAAAATATGGATTTCTAAAAAAAATTCTGAATGGTGACGGATCAAATATTAGGCGGGAGGGACAAGCACATTATTGCGGTTGCATTTTGCCGTCCAAAAATTAGAAGCACAAAAAAGGTCATCATCGCTTACGGGATGCGTGTTCCTTGGTTTAAACTACCACACACCCTCACACGCACATAATAGACATATCATACTCACATTATTGACGAACCCCACCGCACGCTCATACCCTCATCGGCATTCTCACCATACACAAGCACACCCACACCCACCCACACAAATAAAAAGACAAGTACAGGATGCACATCCATATAACCTCCTTAAGATGTTCATCCACATGAGATCACACACACATTCCCGACTCACACCCCACAAAAAATCTTCTCTATCGCAGTCACAGTACTAGCTATCAACCTTATCGGCATTTATTCACTTTAACTGCATGTCAACGAACTAGGAAACCGGTCTCCCTGATCTATACCTGGAACTTCGATTCTTCAAGCATATACGGTGACACCTGTAGTAGGTAAAAGCGCTTCGTCAAAGGCATCTGTTGATATTCTTGGAGAGGGTCGGGAATGAAAGCAAAATCAATCTACTTGAGAGTTGAGGGTATGCATTTAGAGTTGCTTTGACAGGTTTCCATTCAGTAAGTGGATATCGAGAGGTAGACTTAACAGGTTTCGATCTCATCCATTGTACAATGAATGCTGCTAGAAGGTCACAGGTAGACATACCTACATCCCCATATTGACCTAACCATCCCACTCGAAAAACAACTCGTGTATTCTTTATAGATAATTTACGACAAAATGTTACAAACGGAACTGTTTTTGCAACCATTCTCGGAACCAGCATTTTTTCCGTAAGACATCATACGACGCTTGCTACTCCCCATCCACATGCTAAAGGCGTATCCTATAAGGTTTAGGAAGCTATATAGTATGCCAAAGATTGCAAAGCATTTGAACGTAGACTGTTAAAGTCTCTTGCTGGAATACTCCACAGGGAGAGGAGAAAGTGCATATTGTGGGCAGACAGACAATGATTCCATATCTGGGGCGATGAAATACATTATAATGTATACGTACATAATGAATAAAGTGCCAGTTACAGTGCATAGAATTATGAATATCGTAATCTGAGTATAGATATGCCAAACACACATAAAGAATGTGTGTATTGTATATATGTTTGATATCATTTGGAAATATAATTAGAGATCATGAAAGCTTGATCGATTTAAACGCAACCATTCTTGGAACCAGCATTTTTCCGTAAGACGTCATTCTACGCTTGCTTCTCCCCATCCACATGTCAAAGGCGTATCCTATAAGGTTTAGGAAGCTATATAGTATGCCAAAGATTGCAAAGCATTTGAACGTAGACTGTTAAAATCTCTTGCTGGAATACTCCACAGGGAGAGGAGAAAGTGCATATTGTGGGCAGACAGCCAATGATTCCATATCTGGGGCGATGAAATACATTATAATGTATACGTACATAATGAGTAAAGTGCCAGTTACAGTGCATAGAATTATAAATATCGTTATCTGAGTATAGATATGCCAAACACACATAAAGAATGTGTTTATTTGTATATATCCTTGATATCATTTGGAAATATAATTAGAGATCATGAAAACGTGATCGATTTCAAAGTGTAATGTTGTCGGGTGCTTGGCATTCATTCCATTTTAACATCCTCAAAATTAGAAATCTGCATCATGAACAATTTTGTTCGTGTCATGACAAGTTGAAAGATCAATTCTCGTATAATCTTGTTTCCACTCCCTATGACTCTGTATTTACTTGGTCCCCATGGCAGCCGCACATATAATTGGTGCAGCTGAATATGGGTTATCTAACCGTCTTTTGTCTTCAGTTTGATATTTTAACTATCTTAACATGTTTCAATCGTTGTTTTTTCTTTCCTTTTTGATCAATATTTAGAATTTATTTCATTATGTATGTATATGCTACTCCTTGTATCTCATATTATTATGTATTTTTTATGACGGAAATAATACAAACAAACAAATAATGGGTCAAATCATATTTTAACGTTTATGGATCCAAAATGTATAAGAATATTACTGTGAGTGTGAATTTAGTGATTATCTCCAAAGGTACACAGCTTGTTGACTATAATTACTATTATGAAATAATGTTAATATAAATCAACTACTGCTCCTGTATACGAGGCATTCTACTTTGGCCTTCTTTCACTTCTTTTGTTTAAGGTTACTATCTTGATATAATCATGGACCTATCCATGATGCAAGCTGTTGAAACAGGCCACAACATAAACATATATAATAATAATTTCGGGATTCAATGTCTTAGAAGTCAATGATTAGTGGTAAATTAATCCCAGGAGGGCATCCAACGTGGGTATTCAACCTATTGCAGGTTACCTTGTAAACTACATTGCAGATTTTTCTCGTTAAAGACATCTGATTGCCTCTGCATGGCAATACATAATGTATAAACCTTGCCGGCTCTATAAGACTATTCATCTGGCAGCAACAACGAGGAAATTGAGAATACAGAAGTCATGCATAAATGTATGCATAAATGTAGTAACAACGTAGATATTGAATTTTTACTACACTAGTGAATATTTCGAAGGCTGCAGAAGAGGGGGGGGGGGGGGGGTAGGGTGTTTCGGGGAGAGACATGGAAGGAAAGGAAATAAATTCATTATCAGATTTTCTAATGACTTAATGTTGGATTTAAAGAGCCCTCCAATTTTTGTGAGGGTTTGGATTTTTCCAGTTCTCTCTATGATATATTTTGCTTATTTCCTTGAATAGGTAGATAGGAGGAAGAATAGTAATTACCGTATAGGTATCCTTTCCTGCCAAAGTGACCATTAAAAAGTGATCCAGTAATGCTGTCTCATCGGCATACTCAAATGAAATTGATGCGAGTATATACGGGGGGTAGAGGTGTCGAAAGCAAGGAGAGAAGAAAAAGAGAGACAGAATGGAGAGAGAGATGGAGAGATGGGTGTGCGTTCGTTTCTTGTTGTGAAGGTGTGTGGGGGAAGGGAAACAGAGATGGAGAGAGAGAGAGAGAGAGAATGAATGAGAGAAAAAAAGTAGATAGAAAGAAATGGAGAGTGAGGGAACTACTCTCCTGGCTATAACCAAGAAGGGACCATCGATTTGGGAAATGGGTTATTTGCTAAACACCATGTAACCTCTGGGGTATGTTCGCAGACTTAAAAAGCTGCCTGACGTCATACTTGACAAATCTACGCCGTTAGTTCCGAGCGGCGTGGACGCCATGCAGCAAAACATGGTGCATATTGTAATTAGGGGTCAGCCTGCCCTTTCCCGAAATAACATACAGAAAGTCCCCCAAGAGCCTAGATAGTTTACCTCGAGACTTCCAAGGCAAAATACACTGTTGCTAAAAGGTCAACCCGATCTTAAATTGTACATATTGCTCAAAGACATATATGATATTTCAATTGCAAATTTTGTTAACAAGAATCTTATCATAGTATCACCCCTTTTCGGGATATTCTTCAGTGTATCCTCATACTTTAATACCCTTTATTTCAGATGATTAATTCCAGTTAAAATTAGTCAATAAATATAAAAAATACTTTATTGAGAACTTTCATGAGAAGTTGTTTTATTTCATTATCGTACTTAAACAACCGGAATATTGACAATGCACAATGAAACGCATTTATCTAATAATTGCGTTAACATGGTAAAGATGAACGTTTTATGTTGTGTAATACAAAGCAAAATATTGTAAAATGTTACACAATAATTGTATTAATTTGTACACACACATGAAACATGCAACGTAACAAAATACTTCACTCTTTTGACATGCATGCTCCGATTTTACCCAATACTTGTTCTGAGTTAACGGTGGGTAGTATTACATTTCATTCTAGTTTTGGTTGGTGGGGTCAGCCTTTGTATATTCCAGAAATAGAGAGAAAATGGATGGAGAATGACCAACTGAAATAAAATCCATTTACCTGTTCAAGATGGTCGTTTTCTTCCATTTAGCTGTTTGGAAATCTCTGTATAGCAGTGTATGGCGATATCCCTTTTCGAATCGTGTCGTTTATATAAGGCCTACAGAGCCAAGAGCCATTTTAGCGCGGTGAAAGGCGTAAACACAAATTTATGCATGCATTTATGGACTGTTTTCCTATCAGATAATCGAGCGAGGATTTCTCAGGGAAACTCTCCTAATAGCACTTAAAACACTAAACGAGGGCGCGCATATTCATGAGTCAGGCCTAAATCTAAGTTTCATTATGGAAATGATAAATCACCCCTTGGTAGCTTAGGTTAAATGAGTCTTTCCGAAGAGAGGGAAATGGATGTGCACTGGAAGATCTACGATGATGATAAAGACGTGCTTGACCAAGAAGATATACGCAATCCCCATATTGTAGAAAAATATGTATCTTAAGCTACAAGTTTCTGGGGACGTTCAGGAGAAAGCGAAGGGGCTGTATTTACTTTCCACTTCAATGTCGGGCAATGTTTCACTCATGAGGCAACACTGACTGTGATGATAACATGTGTTTGTTATTCAAGAACATACATATCTCATAATTACACCATTATCTATTGACAGGGGCGGGGCCAGAGTATTTTGACAGGTGGGTCAAGATGACCGAAAAATACCGTCGTTTTTCCCTTATTAAAGAGTTACACAACCAATCAATCGTTGAATATCATTAATTAACAGCATCGTCTGAATTGTGAATAAATGTGAAAAGAGTAAATAAAAAATATATAAGGACGAAAAACGATTTCGCTCTTAACATGGGAATATTCAAATAGTCCCTCTGTTATTAAACGCCATCTGATATAGTATATTAATACTTAGGTCACACTGGGACTTAGATGGCATCTCATACCGCTCCTTGTAATCAACCATTTCTCGTCCGATATAAGTCACAAAGGCCGGAAGCCTTTGAATTCTCATTTGTTTACATCATGCTGTAATAACATCAAATTACTTAATAGGATGCAACTTTCAATAAGAGCGAATCATTTGTGACATCGTAATGACTTCTTTCAAGAGAAGGTTTTCATAAAAGCATAATACCTTGACAAATTGGTCATGACATTGAGGGTCGATTGGGCGCCGAGGTGTGGGGGGATATGGGAATTCACTTTACAGCGGATTTGCGCTTTGCAAGTATTATATTAATATCTTGTAAGTCGGCGTTAAGATCAAACACGGGTCGTGTTGCCATGGTCCCCCTCGTATTTTCCGGCATTAATAATTTTAGAACAAGAATGTATAATTAATCTCATGAATCTTCTGTTAGTTATACAACGACAAAGTGAACGCTAGCCGCAACAGCATCAACAGCTCAAGCGAAACAGAGACAACACAAAAGCTACTAATATTACTATTACTACTACTACTACTACTACTACTACTACTACTACTACTACTACTACTACTACTACTACTACTACTACTATTACTACTGCTACTACTACTACTACTACTATTACTATTACTACTACTGCTACTACTAGTACTGCTACTACTCTACTATTACTACTACTAATACTAGTACTACTACTACTTCTGCTACTACTACCACTACTGCTGCTGCTGCTACAACCATTACTACTACTATTTCTTCTATTACTATACTTCTTCTAATAATAATGATAATAATAGTAATGATAATCATAGAAGTAGTACTACTACTAGTCCTGCTTCTTATACTGCTGCTGCTGATTTTAATGATAATTATTACATGTATAATACACATATTACTGAAATGCATGAAATGCACAATAATCATTTAGAGCACAAGTGGGTTTGGTTCCATTGCATTTTCAAGCAGGTATGTATGTATATATATATATATATATATATATATTATATATATATATATATATACATATATATATTGTAAATATATATATATATATCTATATACATATATATATATATTGTAAAAATATATGGTACCATTGGGAAATTATATACTGTGGGGTTATATACCATGAATAGGGAATATGACGATGAGAAAACAATATATGAAAAATATTGATATTTGGACGTGATATCAAAATCCGTAGCATGTACGCATTCGATTGCAAAATGAAGGGGAAAAAATGATGAAAACCCAATTTAATCAAAACTCAATCTAGAGCAGATGCTAAAAATTCCCAGCACAAAATAAAAGCAGAATTGATTTCATATTTGATCAAACCGTTCAGATTGATACAAACTAGCTCAACTTGAAAAATTGAATGGAAAAGTAGAACATCATTTTAAATTCTATTTGCTCATGTTCATATCTGCCCTGAATTATCTCTAGCTGTAAATTCCCACTCCTTTCTGCAGAAAAATATTGTTTTTGAAATTACCACTCATCCAAAGTAATTTTATGAAGTCAAGTTAAAGATTGAAATTGATGAATGAATGTAGGATACCTGTAATAAAAAGTTGAATTGAAAAGAAAAAAAAATGTTTTGCGTACATCTTCGAGATGGGATGTTGAAATCAGTGTTCTTCGTCTGATCTCAACGATTCAACGATGGATAGAGAAAATACTCTTGGTCTTCGGTCCGTATTTAAACAAGCCTTGCAGGATGCAGGCACTAATCCTATATGGTGTTAGTAAGGACATCAAGATGCACATAATACAGTGGAGATTTCTATGAATATTTGCTTGACGGGAAATCTTCAGTCGGTACCCTATATCTTACAAACACCCCCTCTCCCCTTCTCTCACTTTATTTTGGCTCTTTTCCTTTTCCTCACACTCACCCAAGCTTCGTAAACTCTAATACACACACACACACAAGTATGCGCACTCACTCATTTTCTTTAATCTGTTCGTGCCCCTCTCGTATATTGGTATTTTGTTTATCATTCACTGATTTATCTCTCATTCTCTATCTCCACCACTCTCAGGCTCTCCAACTGTCTGTCTTTGTATCTCTTTTATCTTTCTTATATTCACTCATATTATTTCTAAATTTCCTCTCCCTTTCGCTCCCCCTCTCTTTCTCTGTCCATATCTCTGTTTGTTTGTCTGTATCTCCCCCTCCCCATCCTCTTATAAATTTTATTTCTTACGAACGTATTTTCCATATTCTCTAAATCTCCTTCCCATCTCACCTTCTCTCTCCCTTGACAACGATTCCACTTCTCCTTCATCCTCATCTCTCTCTCTCTCTCTACCCCCTTCTCTATCTTTCACTCTCTGGTCATCTCCGATTTGCATGTTTGCTCAGCCCATATGAATGCGGCGTGTAAATTGAATGTGGGAGCAGAGAACATAATAAGCCTACGGGAAGACGAAAGAGGGGCAGCAATCCTACGTGTGCACTTTTAATCAGGGGCAGGGGCATTGCTGAAATTGTTCACACTCGACAGAAATGAGAAAGCTATCGGAACAGAATATTCAGAGGAAAAAAAAGCAATAACAAAATATGGGAGGGAAACTGAAGATACTGACATGTGCCGCTACCGTGTAAATAATCAGAATTACGTCGCAATTATTTACAGAGAATAACTCAATCTGTTAATCAAAATTAAGAAACGAGGGGGAAGATCTGAACGCTGATATGGCAGTGAAAATAGAAATAACTATACGGAGCAATAAATTGTTTTCGTGATATCAATCGATAATTTGTATATACCTGTATTTTTATGATTGATTGATTGATTGATTTTGAATAAACGCTGAACGAAATAAAAAAAATGGTACGGGCACGTCTTTGATTATTAGAGAAACAAAATAAGTACTGAGGTTCATTTGGAAATGATATTCATTATGATTTCTAGGTTCACGTGACCCCAAAAGGGGATAAAACCCTAACTTTATGATCATAGTTTCTCATTGGGAAAGTATGGAATTTCCATCCCCACAAACCCCCCACGCTTGCATACTCAGCATACACCTCGCCTTTTCTCAGCTGATTCCCAACAAGTTAATTAGGATTGGCACCTGCGGAGAGAAGTCAGCCAGCTTTAACCCTCAACATACCGGTGTTGTACACCTTCTCATCACCATCGAAGCATTTCCATGTTGTACACAGATGATCCCAACGGTTTAATTGTCTGCTCTTGTTTTGATGACGTCATAACAGTAAGGTAGATGGTACTGAAGTGATACAGACAGACAAGGCGGAGCTAATAAAGACCACTTTTAATGCTTACAACCATCATATACTGTGTCAGTGAAATAAGCTCTCCATGTTAAAATGTAATGTTGCTATGATGTGTGAATTCAATATGCTGACTGGTGTTTGTGGTAGCTCGAGCTATACACCCGGGTTGCTAAAAATGATTCGCGGAATTCATGCCAACCCCCCGACCACTCCAATGGTAATAACCTGGAAATTTGAAAATATCGACCGTTTTAGGACTTGAAAAAAGATTGTTTTTGCCTATCAAACTTTCGAGGAACAGATATCAATCAATTCTACCTCCATGGTTGACCGTCTTTTTTTCGATGAGAAACAACTTATTGAAAATAGGATCCTCTTCTAAAGATTGCACGGACGTGCAAGATGATGTATCCAACTCCTCTGTTAGCCATTTTTTATTCTTCCTCCCTCTCTTCTGAATCGTCCTCTCTCCTTCACCACCTCGTCTATGTTCTGCTTAATCTCTTTCCCACCTCTTCAATTTCCATTCCCTCGATCTCTCTCAGGAAATCCAGATCTAATCAAGAGAACTAAATATTATGACATATCAGTTCTTAAAACGACAAGGAAGGCTAGTGAGATCGTAAGCGCGATTTTTCTTGACGTAATAATGCCAACCCACGTTACGTACCTTCAATGAAAATGACCATGATTTCATTGGGCCTAAGGAGATGAATGTCGTTTATGTTACCAACCTACTCTACATAACCTATTTGTGACGTCTAAATGTGTTTGCTTCGTTATTTTTCTTGCTTGCTTGAGTATAATTATGTCTATATTCTTAGAATTAAGCTTTATTTTACATCCTCCTGCATCTTCTCCAACATTTTGCTTAGCATATGCCCCCAAAAGGAAATAAATAGTTATACAAGTAGAATGTAGAAAAGTGTCAAATCATAACACCCATATATATATATATATATATATATATATATATATATATATATATATATATATATATATATATATATGTGTGTGTGTGTGTGTGTGTGTGTGTGTGTGTGTGTGTGTGTCTGCGTGTCTGTGTGTGTGTATTAATATATATAATTATATAAGTGAAAGTTACATCACGTCACTTTTCAATATATGCGTTTTTATAGATACAACATATCTATTATTTATTTATTTTGTTTATTTATTTATTTAGTTAATGGTTTTCAATAGACATGTATCGCAGTGAAAACTGAATTACACATGCTTAACAGGGTATCTAATAAAAATACATGGTAAAAATACAGAGACAATTAAAATTAATCACATACATTTGCACAGTAAATTATTGATAAAGACGAATGAATAACAGGAGAACACATATGATAGATTGATAAAATCATTCATAATAAAACTTTTAAAAGCACAATAAGTCAATGGTAATTAAAATATTTCACTATTTCTAAGCATGTATATATATCAAACGTTTACAGAATTTTCAAATTATTTCAGTTATGATTTGTAATATTTGTTAAGCACACGTACAAGATTGGGGAGGGCACTATTTTTAAATCTGTTTGTCTTGTATTTGAATTCTGTATATTTGTTTGCATTTCGAAGAAAATTACTATTATTTCTTTGAGGAGGTAACCAAGACTGACATAAGAAAAACGCAGATATTAAAATGTGACGTGATGTAACTTTCACTTAAGGAACACTTCAAGAATATGAAAACCTTGAAGACGTGTTTTTATCACACCTAAGGCTACAGTCATACCAACGAATTCGACTCCAGAGTGATTAGAGTTATCTATCTCATTTGAATGGCTCATCAACGGGCGGTTTGGAGTCGGTTTCGCTGGTGTGACTGGGGAAGACGCATTAAATCTTTCTGAACCATGAATTTCCATGACTTATTCATGCCATCCTTCACCTCTCCTAGATCCGTGCAGTCCTTGAAGGCAATGTCAAATTCGATTTTTACATTCGAATTTCTAACCCAAAATGTAAAAAAAGGATTACTCGTGAGCGGCTCCTACGGTCATTAAATTAGGTTTATTTAATCAATAGTGCATTCCTCTCCCACGCATCACACATCGTTCAAAAGGATTTGACACTATTTGAAAGCATGCTCTTTTGTAATAAGAAAAGGGTTCTCTAAAATAAGAGCCCCCAAAGTTCCGCTATATACAACCATCAGTGGTTTAACTAAATCCTAGAGAATTATCAGAACAACATTTCGGATGGGTGACTATAATTCTCTATCTTAGGAAACTGTGGAAGTTTATACATACTCCAACATTAAACGGTACACAATACTTTCTATTGAACTTCGGTAAGCATCAAGAAAAATATCATTCCCCTTTTGACCAACATGGCACCCTAATTGGTAACATATACTTCACTTCTCTTCAGACTTTACGTTTTACAAAATGATTACTTGACATAACGTTCACCGACTTACGAAGAGCAACGCACAATCTAAAGACCGTTACGTGATAATTATAAACGACTATAACCATTTTTCGGAGAGGGGTGGGGGGATAAGGTGACGTAGATGAAATAACCGTTATGGGAGTAGGTAGTTTTTTCTCTTCATCAATCCATCTATCTTTTAAATTTGTCTCCTTCCTCTGTTGCATTAAATGCGTTTTGGGAGACAAGCCGTTGTGGCTTTTGTGGCAAACTTTGTGGTGAAGAAAGAAGAGGCATCATTCTATTACCTGGTAATCTGTCTTCGAGAGAGCATGCTCCGAAATATTCGACATTAAACAAATGCCTTTAGAAAAACAAGATGAAATCGGTAGCAAAAATAGAATGTCTCCTCTTGACATGCACAATATAATAAAAGATCTTTACATTGTGATGATAAAACAATCGTCATGTGGGGGAATATATTAACGCCTCATTCCGTAACCATGGTAACAAACTCTGCTGAGATGCTATAATTTACGATTGATTTGTATATACGCGATAGTAAGGAAACAAAATATTCAGTATAGCCTTAATCATGATTATAATGTTTATGTGCTATATAGGATGGCATGTTATCATTAATACTACGTGATCTGTTATATTTGATAAAATATCTGTAAAAGATGGTGTAATTTTGAAATACTTTGAGACATTAGCACTTCTGGTGAACTGAGAGTCATAGAAAAGCCAAATATCATTATTAAAGTACCTGATCTTCCATGAAAGCTAATTGGAGTACTTAACGGAAAAGATAGATATTTCCTGTTATATATTATGTCGACATCTCCTTTCTTTAGTAATATGTCACTACTATATCTACTCTTTTTTGTATCAAGGCGAAATAAAAGTTTGAATATTGATTGACACCAGTCAACCATTAAAATTGTGTCCAATACGACTGCGCAGTCAAATAGTAATCCTCTATACCTTCTTAATGGATGTGTCTTAACGAGAGTTATACACAGCTTGATGTGTCTTAGATAGGCATGCTTCACATTGTAAGACAATGTGTTTTCGTTTAAATCAATTTTCATCGATTTATATAGGTGGTTTAATGACTGAAGAACTAATATAGTCCTGTGCACAAACATCTAAACTCGAAAAAAGGCAGACTATTTGTATTGCAAATAAGATTAGTGCCACTTTTAGTCTTCTCCGTTGATATAAATTCATAAAACATGATAACCAAAATGGGATTCATAATGTATATAATAAAGGATCCTTAAACTGTGGTATTTGATTAGCTGATAACAATATGTCTAATGTACATAATGCATGTCTTTCACAATTGTTATGAATCCCAAGCTTAATAAAAAGTTTGTGACCAAAAAACAAAAACAGCTAGAATTCCTAGAGGTCCAGTCCAGATCAACAAAATCGAGTACCAATAATACCATAACTCACTTAGCCGTACTGCATCTTCTTCACTAGAAAGTTCAATAAGATTTAACTAAAACGATCAACGAAGGGCTACTTACCAGACAGAGATTTTAATTACTTCATTTTTTCGGTTCGATCCGCATGAAATGATAGTATCACATGTATATAATCCTTAGGTGAGAAGCATGGGCTTATTATTAACAACTAAGAAGATCCAACAATCACCAGCAATGCAGCAGTCAAAGACAGGTGTTAATTATCTTCTGTAAGTTTTTGTAGAATAAGTACGCGCAATCTCGTCAGGTAGAAAGTCGTCGAATGCCTACGATTTTACGATCAAAGCGTCGCCGTTAATATTCCGAAAATGCAAACGCGATTAAATCCAGTGGTAGCATTCAAAGAGGAATCCCATATACACTGATGCAATGCAGGGTGACGGAGATCACATCTTTAGGTTTGTGTTCATACGTTTGTTCCTCGATTGTAAGCTCCTTTTTGTCATCTGCTTCCAAACTTTAGCTCCAAGGAAGCCTCTTGAAAACGAAAAATACCCCTCCTCTAGTGTTTGATAAGCAAAGTTGCTCCTCCTCCTGAAAACAGGAGAGCAAAGAACTATCTTCCCTCGGGGTCCAGCAACCCATTCCTTGGCTCGATCTCTCTTTCTTTGTATAACGCCACCAACAACATAAAAACTCCCTGGGTAAAGAAACAGGAGCCAAAAGAGTGCACCAGAAGCAATCGATCGGATTATTCCAGATGGAGTACCAACAATGGATGACGTTAACAGAACACACCGTTAGAGGATTTCGGAAGATAAAGCGGTATTGACAGTTTTTTACCTCTTGTCTTTTTGCGCCTCTGTACTGCGCAAACGGTGAGCGAAATGTGAGTGCTCCCAATACTTTTTCAGGGTATCCAAGCCATGTAAGCGAATCGCATGACAAAAACAGACTTCTCTCGTACGCTAACGGACACCCACGGATGGCGCAAAAGCCAACAACTCCCGATGATGGGGAAAAGCTCATTCTCATACACTGGTGAAATATATCAATTTATAATATCGATATAATTCCCAAACAATTGAAACTATATATACACTCTTTTAATTGTATTTTCATATTTTTGTTGCTGTCCTTTGTCTGTTGTAAACCCCAACGATGACATTGATCATTTATAAAAGAAAGTCTACTTATCCCTGTAATTTACAAACTATTTACTCTGATATTTGCATATGTTTTGGGTCCTTCGGGTTGTTCTTTGGTTTTATTGTACCCTCCATGACTTAACACATTGTCTAAAAGTTTGTTCAGTTCGCAGTGCAGAATACAATATCAAATCATCCTCTTGGTAAATGAACATTTTAACGGTCTGTATCCCATCTTCGTTTATAGACGACCTTTTGAACACACCGTGAACACTAACATTATAGAGATGTCCACAGTCTGAGATTATCTGCATACTGTTTTTATTTATTTAATTTTATTTCATATCATTTCCTGGGGCCCATCTTACAAAGACTTGCGATTGATCCGATCAATCGCAACTATGGAAAGCCAGCAAAGTCAACATATAAAATGCATGTTTGCTCAATTTTTTTTCTTGATATGAATGTATATCCATAAATTCATTGATTTCTTGACAGTTTGGTGTGTTTTCCTTTGTTTACAAAGGACATTTTGCACATTTCCTGTAGAAAAAATTATGACACTGATGGATGTCCATAGAGTTACGATTGATTGGATCAGTCGTAACTGTTTGAAAGACGATGGGGCCCAGGAACACGACTGTACTCATAACAATAGTAAATCTCACTAAACATCTGTAAATTGTTGAGTTTGTGTGTACCACTTCATCACACAGTGGACACACTGAGAAAACACATATTGCGTGTAAATTTAGGGATGTCCTCAGTCTGGAAACAATCTGCATACTGTTAAACTCAGCCTTTCAGTAATGTGAATGACACATTCACACAGTCCGCTGTGCGAGGACTGTGACATTGTGTTCTTTTTAGCTAGCCAGTATTTTTTTTTTATATTGCCCCTTTTGGTATAAATGCTCTTTTGTTTCAAATCTTGTTTTTATATGCCATCATTTTGTTATTGCTGAAATGGAATATGGAATTTCATCAAAGGAAATGAAATAAATATAACTTAAAAACAATGGTTCTGTCGTTACACCCGCGATATCTACACGATAATGCCAGTGTAATATTAATCGCAGCTGTGAGGAATGTTCCAAAATAAACCATGGAATTAAAATTTTCTACAACGAAAAAGAATGGTTGACATAAGTATAAGTCAATAAATCTGTGATTATACTGTCGTATATTCCAGAAGACAATCTAATTTGCATCTTTTCAATCGTTTTTCTCTGGCATATTATCAAAAAGACAACTATGCTCCAAGAACATAAATTAGTCAAAAGACGCAGATGATAACTTGGTAAGTCATTTCTGCAAAATGATTAAAGTGGTTGTATTAACATATATAGGACCATACTTCTCTAGTTTAAAAAGTTAATGATGTTATTTCGGTATCACTGTGCTTGCAGTAACGTGTATTTGCAGGTGTGTATTGTATGTCTGACTTGTGGGAATTTGTGTTTTCAGACTGAGGTTGAATGACAAGATCATAAAATATGCATGATTCCTTGAAAAAAAATCCAGGATTGTCGGGATGCGCGCGCTTTACCTTTTCCCGAGATAATTTCCGGCGGTCACTTCGAAAGAGAATGAAAGTAGTACTAGTAGATAAAAAGGAAAGAAATGAGAGGGGAAGATGGAGAGGGAAGGAGAGGAGTGTGTGAGAGAGAGAGGGGGAGGGGGGAGAGTGAGATGGGTGTGGCGGGAGTGGAGTAGAGAGATACAGAGAAAGAAAAATATAACAAGAAAACAACGAGAGAAATGAAAGGAAGACATGTGTATTTGTGCATGTGGTGTGCGTAAAAGAGGGGCGGAGAGGGAAACGGTATGTGTGGATGAGAGATGGAGCAAAAGAAATTGATGACTGGCTTGGGTAGGGTTGCAAAGGGCTGGAAACTTTCCGGAAATTTTTGGAAAGTTTCCATGGAAAGTTTTGGGAATTTTCAACTGCCGGGAATTTTGGAATTTTCATTTTTTTCACAAAAAGTGATAAATTCTGTTCTTAAATACAAAATAATACATTGATATCCTCATATATTATACTTTCAATCTGAATTCAATCTATTCTTCATTCTTTAAATTGCCCAGGGTATAAGATATTCATCAAACTGTATATAAATTACATTATAGTACATGTATATGTATCCAGTAACATGATGGAGCATTATGTACAAATGAAGCTTCAATTCAACATGAAAAAGGTAACACTTTGCATTACACTATTTTTCATTTTTCTTTAAATGTCAACTTTTTTATGTGAGAACCTGCCATTATATGTAACATTGCTCCCTACATATATTCTGCATGCACAGACCCTTATTGAAACTTTGATCCACAAGTGGGTCTTCTCACAAGACTAGCACGAGTACAACTTTCTGTTGAACGAAAAGACCTGTACACAAGTCGTCGTTGGCAGAAACCTTAGGCTGCATTTTTAGACCGCTTTCCTTTAGTGAGTGGTTTGCACTAGTCTAGTCTACAAATGTAGACCACATCTGCAGTGTGTGTACCTTAGCTGATTCAACGAGTCTGCATAGCAGACTAGGTCTACAGAGGCTCGCCTTTCAGGCTGGTTTAGTAGCAGATCCACCTCATGAGCCATTCAGAGTGCATAGCAGACTAGCACTAGTCTGTTGTGCAAAGCCCTCACTCGGGTTAAGGGTCTGTATGTGCAGCCTACTCATGCTTTGTGTACTGAAGGCCCTCTCACTCAGGAAACAGCAAGATTTGGTGTGCTAGTCTTTGCATAGAGACCCACTTGTTAATCACAGTTTGTATCAGGGCCTGTGCCTGTAGACTAGGTTTGCACAGCTATGGCACTAGCTTGAGTCTTTAAATTGGAAAAATCGGGTCCTGGAGAGGAAAATATTAAATCAACGCCGCAAACAGCACCAAGTTCTCACTTCTGCTACGCAGAAATAAATGAGATATAAAGTAATGATATTAAAATAGTAATAATAATGCTAATAACAACAATAATGTCATAATGATTATTGATAATGATTTTCATCATCTGTAAAAAGATCAGAATATCCAATAGGCATTATTTCATGAACAATGCATAAAACATTTGCAGTGTACATGTACTGCCATCGCACGTACCATTCAGCCACTAATACAGTAAATCAACTTTTACATGAAATTCACTGAAATTCTGCCTTGTCTGATTGTCTTAGCATAATAATTGGCTTGAAACTTGCTGACAAAGCACAATCAAGCATCATCTGCCATTGTAGTCCTTTCAATTCCTGTTTTAAAATATCAGAAAATTGCTACATTTTGAAAATTCCCAATAAATTCCCGTTTATTCCCCTGGAAAGTTTCCAACGCGAAAATTCCTGGGAATTTCGCAACCCTATAGGCTTGGGGAAGAGAAAATCGCTGGTGGGAGGGGGGGAGTAAGTAACATAGGAAGGTATGTGTGCGTAGGAAAATGGAAAAAAAAAGGGATGAACATGATTGAGGGAAACAGAAAGAGAGAAAGAAATTCTAAATACGTAAGGGCAAGAGAGGGGGAGGGGGGGGGGTGAAAGCTGAAGTAAAGATAAATACCTATAGACCATAATCATGATGCCAATAGCTTGCGTTGGCAACCAATTAACACTCTGACTGTTGACAGAAAACCCGGGAGACGAATAAATGTTTGCATTAACCTGGCAATGAGGCCTGTTGCACAACCCTTTTGCGTCAGGAATGTGAAAATGGCTGATGGAGAGAGAGAGAGAGAGACAGACAGACAGACAAGGAAGGGAGATGGGGGAAAGGGGAGAGAAAGAGAAAGAAGGAGAGAGAAAGGGGGGCTCGCCATCACCTTCTTCCACTGTCTCTATCTTTCTCTGTACCCATCAATGCTGTATTTCTTCTCCTTTCCTGGTGTCGAAGAAATAGCGTTGGGTATGACTATGTGAAGATCGTCTCACACCTGTCCGTCTAGGATAAATGAGCGAACGGGACATTGACGCTCCGCGCTTCCTGCACTTGTCACGACGGTGTCGGAGCGGAACGCATTAAACACCCTCGTGGACATGTGGAGTGTCAAGAAGTGTAAGGACACAACTTACTCTGGAGTGTACCTCCTCTGCAAGCGATCACTAAAATATCAAATCACAATCAAATCATAATATTAGGTTATGTATGATTCATGGCCGTACGCTGCGAAAACGTACATTGTTTTAAAAACAAATCGCCAAACGTATGCACGAAATCCTTCAATTTCATTTTACAAAATGCAAAAGCGTCCAAATGACAAGCTCGGTTGCTTCGCTCCTCGCTTTCGACTTTTGAGTTATGCGTACGGTCATGGTATGCCTTGTTTAAGTGCTTTGTCGTTAAGAATCTAAAGCTATACTTTTCAAGATTTCTTCCAGAATAAAGCTATTAAGTCACATGAATATTGTTTTATACCATTCAACTGCTTTAATACATTCTTGAATAGGTGTATATCAGTGTAATTTGAACTGCACCTTTTTTTATAATGATTTTGAAATATGGAAACGTGGATCAGTATCTGTTAAAACGATTGTTGCTTTAGTGTTGCAGTATTATGATATCTTTTTATGCAGATTACTTTCTTTAAACATACTTAATGTAGATATGTCGGCGATCCAAAGTTGGAGGGGTGATGGGAGACGCCTGGCGGAAATTTTCAGGAGAATAGTCCTCCGAAACTCTTGAAGAATGAACCAGAATGTTGCACATTTCATAAATATTAAATGTTCTCAAAGTATCATAATTATTCAGCCATGAAGGACTTTTTTTTTCACTCAGTCGATTCTAGTTCCATCCTTTAGTTCAAGCTTTGTCAGATAAAGATCTCTAGAACATGCACCGGTAAAAAGACATTTTCAGTACATTACAATGTAAATAATAATGTTTAGGCCTATTGTGTAATAGTAACTATTGTAAAGGTACAAAGTTCGAATGGTTGTTTAGGTCTACTTACATTATCATGTACATAATGCACCTCGAATCAGTTCTCAATGTAATGTTTTTATTTTTAATATGATCTTTGCCATTTAAAATGTATAGATCTCAGGCTAATGTACTCTTGTACAAAAAATACATTAAAAGTATTGAAATTTACATCAAATTTACATTAAATTTTGCAACGTATCATTTTTCCTTCTCATGTGAATATACTAGTCAGAATAATAAGCAAGTTTATTTCAGCTCAGTGATATACCCTTGTATCAAATAGCCAAGCGTAAACTCAACTTCCCCCAACTAAACATGCATGTATTAAACAGTGTTTAAAACCTTACCAACAACCAAAACTACGATGGTGGCGAGAAGACGAAAACATAAGAAAAAATCCTGAAACCTATAGGGGAGAAAGTCTTAGAATGACACCACTTTCGTCACTTTAGTAACAAGATCCGTTTCATTCTATTTACCAACCAAGCTCGAAATTAAATAAAGGATTGGGCCGGTGGAAGCATAATAATAATAAAGTCACACCACCAAACCTGACAACACACCGACCGATGGTACGTCTTTTGAAATAATGTAATAGCTTTTGTCGGCCTGGAGACGGCTTTGCCGGTGAGACTGTGCCACTGCCCCCCACCGCACATTGCAAGGGATGAAGATAGAATTTGGGTTAATTTCCCGGCTCGTTTGAGGAGAACGCTACCCGAGAATGCACTCACCTGACTCTTGTAAATCTATCCCTGATTGGCTACATGATCGTGATTATATCATGCCAATTTGAAACGAATTACCTGGGGCTCGTTGCAGAAAGAGTTGCAATCAATCGCAACTCTAAAAATCATGCGCAACTTGATTTTCAACCAATCAACAGCGCGCATTTTGGACTTGCGATTGATTTTTTGACTTGCGTTTAAACGCAACTCTTTCTGCAACGGGCCCCTGAGCTACGGTCACACCAACGAAACCAACTCGAAATCAACCGATGATAGCCATTCGAAATAACGAAATAGCTTTGATCGATCTGGAGTCAGTGTCTGTGGTGTAACCCTCGCATGAAGCCATTGGCAAGATTTGTCGTGGGGCGGGTCGGGAACCGGTCGCAGAAAAAGGTTTCAGGCAAATGAAACTTCGAAAACAGAGAGCAGCGATAGAGTGAATAAATCCCATTTTAATGCTGTAGTCTGCTACATTATTTTTGTTAGAGAATTCAATCGTTTGTTATATCATGGACCTTTGCTAGTAGGTCCATGGTTATATGGAGGGCTGAGATGATACAAAACGTGTTTTCTTCTTCCATTGGCGCACAAGCCACAACATGACAACATGACCCCCTTCTTTCGCCTACTGATAAAAACTTCAAAAATTAAGATGATTAAATTCCTTATAATGCACGATCACAAGTAAGAAAAAAAAGATAGACATTTGAATAATGATGACGATGATTATGGTGTTATGCAATGTTTACTAACCTTTTTCGTAAAAGTAAAATCATATCACAAAAAGTTTACACAAGCCTAGAAGAAAGAATTGTTCTTTAGGATTTAAGTAAAGTTCAATCACAATTTATCTTAGTAATAAAAAGTTATAAGTAAAATTCATTTAATAACTGAATAATATGACATAATCAGATATAGCATCATTATCTTCCTCTATCTCACTATTTCTATCTTCTTTCTTTCTCTCACTTTTTCTTCCCTCTCTCCCTCTTTAGTACGAACTTTAGATATGCGGTACGAGTATCAAGTGTACAATAATGGTCATGTTTTCTGAATCCCTCGTCGAGTATTCACAATGGGGTTTACAAGCGTAGCAATTCCGCTCATTTTCATAAAATGCCATCTAAGTATAAGAATGACCCGCAGAGTGAAAGCTAGGAAGACTATTTCATGAACTCCATACACGGGCAGCTGATAAAACAAGATTCCTTCATCTCATTCACACCGACTTCAAGGCGAGGATTAAGAAGAACGAAGGTCTTGAAAGATATAAAGACGAGTGAGGGAGCATGGTGGAAGGAAGAGAGAAGAAATAAAAAGGAAAGATCCTAGGGTTAATGGCATGTGTGTGCGTGTGTGTGTGTATGTGTGTGTTGTATGTTATGAGATGGGACAGAGAGAGAGAGAGGGGGAGAAACAGACAGAACGCAACAAAAAAAAACGACAGAGGGGAACATTATAGGGAGAGTATAGAAGAAGGAAGCTGGAGCAGGGGACACTTTGACGCATCAATTATTTGCTTATTTTTTGAACTTGGAACAAGCCACCAAACCCCTCCCTAAATATGAATATCAATAAAAGACAATGAATTGCGTCATTCAAAACCAATTTAAAAAAATACACCTCTTTATACAACACGATACCAAACAAGTAAAGCAATAGTGATTCTGTTTGTCTAAGTTGTGCGAGTAAAACATAAAATCAGATAAATTTCCGCCCAATACATTTAATATGGTTATTTTAAACAATCGAATATGGATTTGCAGAAGAACCTACGACATTCATATTTGTGGGAGCCTTTAATGCATCGTTAGTTTAAAGTTGTAAAGCAGATTTGAAGAAAAAAAAATAGATCATTTTCCACTAAGAACACACTTTCACATGCAAATTTGAAGTCGCAACTTCTACCTGGACCTAAAACATGCTTATACACAGAGAAGAGGATTCAAAGCTTTGCATTCAAGCATAGACGACTCTCTAGCACAGAGACAGAACAGCATAATGTGCATGATGTGAAAGACGCTACTCCTCCGGGAACGCCAAATCACCCATGCTATATGGCCTACATCTATTGTATATAATCTCATTCCAAAAGAGCTTTATTGATTGAGAGTTGCTAGACAAGGCAAATTGGGAGGGTACATGAGTATGTTTCCTTCTATGCTATGTCTTTTACATTTGATAGTGAATGTAATCACCCTGATCATGTGGCGGCTCACGTGATAATGTCATGTGACCGATTGCCACGATGCGGTGAAGGTGAACAACATTTGAGGAAAGTACATTCGGTGGCACAAACGGTTCAGCACACCGTCAGGGCCAGGGTGACGCTCTGTATTTGCAGTAGTAAGAATTGGAGTTGATTCATACCGAAAAGAAGAAGAGAAAGAGACAGAGAGAGGGGGAGAGGGGGAAGAAGAAAGGGGCAGTAGAAAGGCAGAGAGTTCAAGGATTCGTGTCATCTCAAATTTAGCCAAATGGCAAAGAATTTGGGAATAAAGCCAATAAATATTCATATTTCTTGCTGCACTTACGCAATATATACATTTTATAAAAACATGAAATATCAAACTTAGTAATCAAAGTGATTAAAAAATGTTTAAAAGACAATAATTTTATTAAAAACTTAGATCCATTAGCAATGATAGATAGATAGATAGGTAGGTAGATAGATAGATAGATAGATAGAAAGGAAAGAAGGAAGGGAGGGAGATACAGGGGTATAGAAGGGATATTTGAGGAAAGGAAAAAGAGGAAAGAGGTTAAATATTTTTTGCAGTAACAAGACCAATTACAAGTTCATCCTTGATTTTGAATTCCTTCAAACTATTTTAAGCGAGAACTTTGTGATAAGTTAATAAAACAGGGTGCCAAATTATTCTCATGCAATTTGGCTTACAACATGACTGATGATCCCAGGTAGATGATCAAGTTTGAGAGAGAGTAGATTTTCGTCAAATTTTGTTTTCGTTATTGAGGGTATCAGTCTGTTTAATGTACAGGAAATGTGGGCAATAAGACATGATCTTCAATAAAGCACCGTCCTCACTTTGCCTATATGCCAAACTACGATAGCGGTAAAGGAAGATCATGCTTTCAATGATGGAGTAATTATTGTCCATGTATACAAGAATGTGTCCTATTATAGATGAAGAGGCTCCAATGAAATCACACCTGTTCCGTAAATTTATACTTTTTTTCTAATCATTGTTCTAGTCATTTTTACTAATATGTAGATTATATTGCCATGAGATTTTTTTTATAAATCGTAAGATTTAATTCAATTTTATTCAACCATAAAAATATGTATATACAAATCATACAGTGTACATAATTATGCAACAAATGGTACAAAATATGACTAGGACCATAAAAAAAAGCAAACTGCTTGTAGAGAATGGCCCCAAAAACATTAGCATTCAATTAATTTACAATAAGGGACAGAAAACTAAGGAAACCCAAATTTTATCAGCAGATATATAAATATGTAAGCATACACACACCATCACACACCAAGATCGTGAAGATGTTAGGTCTACGTATGTTCAGATAGTGTAAACTATACATGTATTTTGATACTATTGTTTGATATTATAGATAAACTATAATGACAATTGTTAATTTAAAAGAGTATTTACATAAACAAAAACAATTTCCAAATCATAAAAACACGATTCAACTTCTCTCCTCTCTATGGTAAACGTGCGAATTAAATCGCGATTTATTATTCAAAGGTATACTATATGATAATGCCTGAGTCACACCAGTGATACCGACTCCAAACCGACCCATGAAATGCCATTCAAAATAACGTAATATCTTTGAGCGATCTGGAGCGGGTTTCGATGGTGTGACTGTACTTCCTCTCAAGGAAATCGGCGCAGAATGTCTCTGAATCGATTTCTGCTGAACTTCCGCACAATGTAGTTATGCCAAAATAGTCAATTTGCATACTGATGTATTAATACATAAGTTTACTCTCGGACATTATAATGTCACAGGGATGGTATTTTGATTGACAAGTGAGTATCCTCGAATTATCCTCCTCGTTTGGAAGTCAGCATGTTTTCTTGATAGCCATTGCCTGGTATCATAGGGACGACATTTTCATAGTTCCTTGTCCTTCCAAATATAACGCTCAAAATTGGCATTAAAGAAAGTCATAAAACATAAATTGTATTGTTGCGCGGCAAACAGTGTCGTTAAATGGACACTACGTATCCTTAATGGAATATGATAGGGTTGTTACCTTAACACAATTAGACAAAACATTACTTTATCAAAATCATTTAGAAAGTAAACATTAAACAATATTGCCAGATCAGTGAATGTCTTGGAAGACAAAATATTTTACATTTAGTAATGTCGTAAGTTTTTATCGAAATTTGGATTTTTATAATCCAAAGTAAAGGTAGTGCCTTTCGTAATTGTAAAGAGAATCATTATTCTTATACAATTTATCTTTAACTTCTTTGTATGCTGTGTCTATTTTTTGTTGGAAATATAAAAAAAAAGTTTTTTTCACATATTTTTTTATAGTGCTTTCTATGCTACTTTACTTTCTTTGTTAGATATAAAATGTTTACTTGGATACCATACAATGGTGACAAATCAAATGGTTATTTTTGAATTGGAAAATAGATCGGTAATGACGTATACGAATGACTGTTTACAAAACTTCCCCAAAAACCGATTTTTTTTTTTTTTGTTTTGGGGGGGGTGTTTTTTTTTCACTTACGATGCCCAATACCTTCTTAAGATATTGATTGATTGAAATCTACTGAAGATGTGGAGTTAGAATATTCAACTTTTTCATGATCGTAGATTCTGTTTATAATGATGGTGAATTTTTAACCCTGATCGCTAAGAAAGGATAATGCATGTAAAGCAAGAGGACCGAAGACTCAAGATCATGTCCGAGGGACATGATAATGAGGATAAATGCCCCATCAAGTGGAATCGATGCTAGATCCGACTGAGCTTCCATGCTTGCCATTATGTCAGGACAGGCTATACGATTTCTACTGAAGACATCCTGAATATATTGATAAAACCCTTGCTGAGTACAATCGAATCTGTTCCAATTTTTTAATGAGTAAAATACATTAGATACCCCCATTTAGGCGATTTTGTTTTCAGAAAAAATCGCTATTTCAGATGTAAGCCTATGCGCATGAAGACAGAGGGCATGCTCAGAGTTAATCATACTAATGGTATGAATTAGATCCAGCGCCCTTAAAGATTTGGTAACTTCGTACTAGATGTGAATAAACAACCCGAATTGAACACTATTTCTATCCAATTGATTACTCTACATCATGAGAGTCCTTCTTTCGTGCAACATAATTATCCTCTCTTAGACAACAAAAATCAGTCTATTTCGGTCAGGATATACTGCATTGAGACTCCATCTGGCTTCGCGGCATCTGAGAAAAATACAAACTCTTCCGAAACAGCGGATTTTTCAGTCTATTTCTTCCCTAAATTGCCCAAAACGACGCCTTGATATTTGCGCCTTACTTTAACGAGTGCAAACCCGATTCCTTGAAAAAGTTGGGCTTTTTTTGTCTTCAGTGTTTTTGCGCCCAATTTTTCTTCTACGTTGTATCCCTATTTAATACCATGCTTTTTATCTCCGTTTTTCTTCCATTTTTTTTTTTTTACATCACCTTTCCATTTTGTCTCGGTATATTGATTGATTTTTTTTGCTGTCGCTTTTACCGTATCGATTCATATTCCCTTTCTTTCTTTTTAACAAATGCTGAATTTTGTTCTTTGTTTTTCATTCATTTTCAATAATTCACATTATCAATCTCTTTTCCTCACGAATCCACGTGTCACAGCTAAAATTGTAGCAGAATGTACTTAAGTGTAGTATTCATACTAAATGTACTTCACGATGTTCTGTGTCGAGAAACATGACATGTTTTCTCGCGCTTTCTTGATTATTGGCGCGTTGAGCGAAATCACGTGGTGTGGTAAATATTTACCTTCATCTGCCATCCGTCTGCCCTTGTGTTTGTGCTCTTGTCTTTCCGTCCTTCAGTATTTCCTTCTCGTCCCGTCTCCCGGGTTCCGTTAGCCTCATTAATGTCCACTGGACGCTCGACTACATACCACAGTCACACCAACGCGACAGACTCCATACGATCAAAACTGAGACATTATTTCGAAAGCCATATCTTCGGCCGGTTTGGGACCGGTTCCATTGGTGCCATTGTGGCATGATGCTGCCGAGCGTCCGAATTCTATATTGGAGATGTTCTTGAAGCGTTGTTTAGATGACAAAGGAAGATTAAACCTTGGAATCCTGCCTTAATGGAACGAGTGAAACTCCTCTAATTACATTCTCATTGAGTTCTTGTTTAGCGTATTGTCTGTGCAATCAACGTGATCAAGTCTTGATGTTCCAAAGGTAATCAGGTTAGGGGGTTTGTTCATAAAAAATATATAGGTCTACCAGGACATAATATTCACGGTTATGATAACAGTTTTAATGAAGATAAGCAATTTAAATCACGTTATTGTGTTTTATGACAGTTGCATGCATTTTTCGTTCCTCATTTTCTGTGCGCACGTGATCAAAAAAAATTTAAAAGATAAAGCATATACATTACAATGGTTGAAATATTGTTAGTGATGAAAATTCAAATTAATATTAAGACAATTAAACATATAACGAATTAAAATATAGAAATGAAAGAAGGTGAAAATAATGTAATATAAAGAGACGGAGACTTTGTCGTATTATAATAGACAAAACAAATTATCGGTGGAAATATACTGTCTGTCCGTAGAAAGTCAAAGGTGATTGGGTCGGACTTCTAACACTATAGCGGAATGAATTTGAATACATTATTTCACAACTGGTTTTGACTCTACCCAAGCTACAATGACGAAACCTTCTCCAGACAGACCAAAGCTTTTAGATTAATAATAATAAGAATGATGATAATGATAATAACAATGATGATAATGATTATAATAATAAGTAATAATAATAAATAGTAATAATATATTACTACTACTATTACTACTAATAATTTTGATAATAAATAAATGAATAAATAGATAAATGATTACAAAATAAAAGTAATAACTGGATTTATATAGTGCCTTTTTTGCCTGAGGATACAATGCGCTTGCTATTATTACCCCGGCTTTAGCTCGAGCTACCCTCAACGGTGCACGCACAGTGCATACAAGGAATTAGTCCTACCGGGTACTCATTCACCTCACCTGGGTCGAGTGCGGTCGCTTGCAGCACATTGTGGATAAATTGGGACAAATTTCTTGCTGAAGGAAAACACGCCATGGCTAGGATTTGAACCCAAGACCCTCTATTTGAAAGGCGACAGTCAGACCCACTAGACCACGACATTCTTTGATGTGACTGTACCATTATTAGCGATTTGAGAGTTAGATACTCCAGTAGATTTCATGAATAACAACCATGCATGTGTTATATACAAGAAGAATAGTAAGAGTAATGTTATATATATGTAGAATTGTAAGAGCAGTTACATTCATTAATTTAGTTATCTTCTCTTTAAGGGTATTCATAGCATAGAATGATAAAGAACATTCCAGAAAGTCTTTGTAAAAGCTATTGTTATGCAGGCCTCTCACCTATTTAAAGGCCAAGAATTTTTGTTATTTTTGCACAGACTGCCAAACAATAGATTGCTACAAAATAGATTCCTCATGCAGTGGAAATGAACAATAGGATTACCAATGTTGTTGACATGTTGATTTCACTGAGGTCATTTAAGAATGTTTTAGAATTTTGATTGCTCCAGAAAGAAGGGGAATGTTCTTTTTGTAGACAATACTAGAAGCCTCTAGAATAGTGAATACTAGAACCTTCCATAATTGTATATAAGCAATAACATCATCATACCAGATCACTTCATCATATCAGAGCTAAGAGTTTCACGCCAGACTTTATGTCAGAGCAGACTTTATTTCCACTCGGAATATTTATATTCTGTGGAATTATTTGCACGCCACCAATGAACTGTTTGCATTTATTTTGAGAGAGGAATTCTCAGTTTTCATCGAGACCATCAACCTGTTTTAATGAACGATTTTCCACCCATGGTTTGCTGAAATTGCAGAATTGTTAATCATCATCAACATCGTATATACAGACACTTCAACTCATTACAGTGACTGTTGTTATTCGTCGTGCTTCAACATCAGTTTCATCATCGCCATCATTGTGAACTTTAATTTACGGAATCTTCGCCAGCCAACTTGGACTTTTATCTGGATACTGTCATTTGGAATAATGCCAGAACTGATTTCAAGAGATGTACATGTAAGACCAATATATATATATATTTTTATTTTTGTTTTGTTATTTGTTTGTATATGGTTAATTGTTTCCTGTAAAAAAAGGTAATCAAGTTTGAATTTTAAAATCTTTAATTGTTATTTGTTGCAGTATAATAACACATAGGAAATCAATCCAACATAATATTTTGTATCATTCAGCAAGTGTGTCTCATTGCAGAAGTGTTGAACCTGTACATAATACCTTTTTTAAGTTAGATACTCCATTATGCATTGCCAAGTGATGGATCTATGTACATCATTAGTGATGCCAACAACTAAATGTTCATTCCCTTATACTTATTATTCACTCAACCTTCCTCAATTTTTGATTGGTCTGATTCTTTTCTTTTTTTCTCTTTTATATGAATTCAATTGGTTTCAAGGGTTTCCTTTTCCTTTAAATAACACCGATGGGTGTTGAACAAACACCATGACCCGTATTCTGATAGAAGGTTTAACTTAAACTCAGGCTTAAAGTTGTGGTTTAAGTATGGATAGCCAATTGTTACATAAATCACTAACAGTAGAGATGTCATACTTCAGCTCATTTGGCTCTCAAATCATTCATAATTGTGTAGGAAGTATAAATAGATGACTGTCTTCACCATCGATGAATCAGGAAAGAGCACAGTCAACATAGGAAACAAACAACTTCATAAAAACTTTGATACTTTTGGTTTCCCATACTTAAACCACAACTTTAAACCTGAGTTTAAGTTAAACCCGAATTAAAGTGATTGTTTAACATTGGTTTGACTTTTAAAAAATCTGAGCTAGAAGGTCACACTTGTCACCTGTGTCTGCGATATGTTACAAAAATGAAGCCCAGAAAAAATTACGTTCGAAAATAATTATTTAGTGAATCAAAAATTGAAATATAAAGTGACCAGAAACACCATCTTAATTTCATCCCATACACTTATGTGTACTATTTAGGCGTCTATAAGACGCCTATTTACAAAATTAGGGTTTGCCTTGTAGTTTTAGCTTTTCATTCTCAATAATGGTTGTTTTCAGGGTTTATTAGTTCTAATACATGCACTTGTACACATGTTTCATCTTGGTTTGAGAATTTTTTAAATCGGCTGCTCACAAAGTTAAACAATACCTTTAATACGGGCCCATGAGTTTAAGATTGGTGTAAAATGCCTTAGTTTCCTAACGTGGCCTATATTAAGGTATCGTCAGTCTTCCATAAACGTGCCAGAAAGAGGAAAAACACACATGTTTCCCTGATTATGAATTATATATATTTCAATTTCTCGCATGCTTACTGCTTGAATTTGCATGTAATACCAGCCGCGTGTCCAGAATTTGGTGGTAATAGTGTGCATAAATAGGGGTTACATTTATTATACGTTACAGTATTATCATTGTTACAATATAATTCAGTAGCTATGATAGCGCTGGGGATGAAGATGATGATGGAAATTATAATGAATAATAAGATGATGATCATAAAAAACAGCGGTTATAATATTAATAATATTAATAAAAATATCAACAATAATAATAAACATAATGACAATAACAAATATGATAAAATGGATGATAATAAAAATAATGATGATGATGACAATAAAAATAATAATAAAAAAAAATAAGTGAAAATGTAAAACCATTATTCATTTGTAAAAATTCAGGAACCTGAATTACAACAGGGCTAAATTCAGCAACCCCCCCCCCGCATTTCAAATAAAAACATACCCTTTCTATGCTATATTACATGCATCCATTACCATGATTACGTTCAGTTAGTATCAATGTAATGTATGCATTACCTATGGAACATAAAAATACAACATGTCTTTCCAGTTGCAATTGCAAAAATACAAATGTTTAGCGCATGTGGTCGTTGGAGGAAAGAAAAATATACAAGGCTAATCAAATTGCTTTTAAGGCTAGTTATCGAGCGCTAGCCTCCGTTTTTATTCTTCTGGATACCCAAAAGAAAAAAATGTCAAATATCGTAATGGAGAATTGTCTGAAAATGCATATTGACCTACCCATGCACAAGGATTTGGTCATTATTGAAGTAATGATTACGTTTCGTACAAATTATTTTAATTTGTCAGACATATCTCCTGAAGTTTATAGGTTCCTCATGAATGCATGTATATAAATGAATAAATAAATATATATACATACATGTTTAAATGTTATATATATATATATATATATATATATATATATATATTTATATATATATATATATATACAGTGCGTATAAAAAATGTTTACACTTAGAAAAAAATCCTGTAAAATTATATATTTGTAATATCCTGAAGATTTTACCACATTTTAACATTGTTACAGATCCACTTAAGCAAATGACGATATAACTGTCGAAAAATATTTTCGCTTGAGTGAGCACCACTTACTTTTGAAAAGTTAATGAAAAATTATTTGCGCAGAACTCTGAAAAAGTTATGCAAACAAAAGTATACCTTAATCATGAAGAACACGAGGAATTTAGCTAGTAAAATTGATTTGATGATATATCTAACCTTTTTCAACTTGTTTCCATGCCAAAAACACTTCGAAGAGTGCTTCGAAGTGCTTGAAATGCTTCAAAATGCATTGCGCCCCACCCCACTCCCCCACACACCAAGGCCATCGTGACGATATTTGCTTTACACTGAGCTGTGATTTACATGAAGTGGCTTAGGCTTCATTTTCATTTTGTTAATCATTTTCAAGCTTGGGAAAAGTGTGGAGAAACAAGTATTAAATGAAAAATGAAATGTAAACCCACTTTAAATGATACAAACTTAGTGAAAAAATGCTGGAGATGTGTGATATAAACTTTTGTTTAGATTCAGTTATGTTCTCAGATCCAGCTGGCACAAAAAGGGTAAAGGTTGTGCTTACTAAGTGTTGAATTTCAATTTGGGTGGCAAACTTGTTACAGAATGGTTGAATGTATCCATTTAATTTCAATTGACTAAAAGTGCAAGGGAAATGGATGAGAAAATGTTTCGCAGGGTAAGTTTGATTTCGCCCTTTCCCCTTTACAAAGCGTGAAAACAAGCATTTCTGCGCAAACAGATTTCTGCGAGCTTTACAAAAATGGACATTGCTCACTCAAGTGTAACATTCTGACAAAACTTTTACTTGCATTAGATAGATGAGACTAAAACCTAAGATTATATGTGAAAAAATTACCCACATGTTGTATATTTTTGAATTCCCAGGGCTTTTTCAAAGTGTAAGCTTTTTTTTGATACGCACTGTATATATATATTTATAGGCCTATCAAAATTATCTACTCACTAGCACCACATTTTTACCTGTTCTTTCGCAAATCTACCGATGAATAAAAAATCCTGGATCCGCCCTGATTATGATTGTGTTACTAAGATAGAGATGCACCATAAAATGAACCCTTTAAGTGTTACATTGACCTTTTTCAGTGTGTATATACAAACAAAACACATTGATCACTTTGCATGCTCTGTCTGGGAATTTAAAAAAGGGGAATACAGGGTGTACCAACATAAACACGGAGGAAGCGATGACCAAGAGTGTTTGGACTGTGTACAAGCATGGAGGTAAAACCTCCATGGTACAAGGTAATAAGTGTTGATGCATGTGTGCCTTACTTACCTTATATAAAGTGATAACCTGATCCATCTGAAGTAAAATTCATTCCAAGTTTACTATGTTGAATTTATTTTTAACTCGATCTTATGATCAACATTGGTATTGTTACTGCTTCGATATCAAACAATAGCGAAGTCCGAAAAAAATGATAAATGCTTGGTCAGGGCTCTGTCGAATAGCATGTATTCTTTTATTATTTATTTTTTTATAACACAGACGGGTTTAAAATGCAGCATTGAATTAATTTTCATCCTTTATGTTCACATGACAATGAAATACAAGACAGCGTACATTTATTTGTAACGTGTAAGAAATCCCCATTATTTTGGAGAAAAAAATGTAGCATTGTGCATAAAGTTGTAGATATTAATTTTGATTTTAATTTGATAAAAGGATATGAGTTAAAAACCAAAAGTATAGAATTTTGAAACTTCTTATTATATATGCAAGGTATGCTATTTATTCAATTTTAATTCGAAGAGAAAGTCAGACTTGCAGATTTCATGAGTTTGGTATATTTTGTTTATTCACAAGGTTGATTTGTAATCGTTTAGAAATAGAGAAGCGATGTAAAAGTAAAACAAAATGTGTATTTAACAAAAACATTATTGTTGAAGAAAATATTTCATGCTTTGTATGATATTGTTTACATTTTATGTTACTCTTACAATTTATCAATACATTTATTTCAAAAAGAAAAAAAAATCATTCTTCAGAATTATTTCAATGATGCTTTATTGATTAGTATAGTTGACATCCTTTAAAAAAGTTGGATTTTTAACATTTTTTGTTATAAAGATGCAAATAATGACCATTAAACAAAACTCAAGACACGTGCCACGATGAACAAATTTTAAAATGAAATACAAGCTAGAAATAGAAACATTAAAAAAGAAAAGAGATGGGTTTCCCATAATGCAATATGATCGAGACAGGAATTCCGGTTTCACTCATTACGTTTCAGTCACACCATTGAAACGGACTCCAGAACGATCAAAGTTATTACGCTATTTCCAATGACTACCATCGGTCGATTTGGATTCGCTGTCTTGGTATGAGTGCAGCATTATCAAATACATCCTGCTCGTTTTCATCACAAAACATCCACCTTCTATGCCTCACCCCTCCCACGTTCATATTACTTAATTTAATAGCATCATTCCACTCGAGTTGATAGAACGTTCATCTACCTCCCCTAATTCGTCCACCTCATCATCCTCCCTCTTCATTCATTCCTTCCCTCTATCCGCTGACCAGGGGCGGTGCTAAGGTATTTTAATAAGGGGTCATGGCAAGACAACCCATTCTATTGAATTACACGGACAATATGGAGAATACAAGAAAAAGTGTCGCACAGTTTGTTCACAGTGTGTTCATAGTAAGTTCACAGTGACTTTGGAGTGTAATCATAGTGTGTTTGCAGTATGTTCACAGTGTGTTGCATTGTGTTACATTGTATTTGCAGTTTGTTCATACTGTGTTCACAGTGAGTTCGCAGTGTGTTCGCAGTGTGTTCACACTGTGTTGCAGTGTGTTCACAGTGAGTTTGCAGTGTGTTCACACTGTGTTGCTGTGTGTTCACAATGTGTTCATAGTGTTTTACAATGTGTTCACAGTGAGTTTGTAGTGTGTTCACAGTGTGTCCGCAGTGTGTTCCCATTGTGTTTGCAGTGTGTTCACAGTGTGCCCATTATGTGTTCACATATAGTTGAGACAATATGAAGATGTGATTCACACTGCCAAAATGTTCATAATCTAACATTGTGAATTTGAGAGTGAACTAAGTGAAGATGTGATTCACATTTAAAATGCTAGAATTCAACAGTCGATGATACAGCACACGACTGTGTTCCACAATGTCAGTGAATGCACTTTGAACACACAGTCGGTTATATTGCTTTTCCAGGAAGGAACATCCCTGTTCTTTCTTCTCCCTTCTTTTTTTTCTATTTTTTTCTTTCACTACTGGAAACATCACGGGAGTAGTCTCCCCTGTCCCCACTACAGAGCCGCCCCTGTCGCTGACAGAAGTCGGGTCTGACGGTTCTCCCATCCACTCACTTTTGGCGTCACTGATGTTTGTCGTATATCCCATTCCACTCTCGGTATTGATTTTTGACAAAATGCTAACCCATCTCACCTCTCCTTAAAGGCGCCGTCTCTGTTGCTTGATACTATATCTGATTTTTTTTTTAAAGATGGCAATACAGTGTAGGAGGAAAATGTGATTATGTTGGATTTGCAAAAGTCTTCATGTCGTCTGTCTATGGGTTGAGGGAGACGACCGAAACAGATGACGGAATTTGTTTTCTCTTTTGAATAACCATGATACATAAGGCATGTTTCTCTTCCTGAAGCATATAGGCCATAGCGGAGAGTTTGTCAACGTCTCCAGCCCTGGACTGCATCAGCCATGGTCTGATGTTGTTATCAAAATAATGTTAACAGGGCTAGTAAAGTTCCACCACTCAGCCTAGTCATTTTGATACTATTTTTCTTCTTTATTGCCATGTCTTCCTCTTTTGTTTCACCTCTCTCTCCTGAAAAACAGGTCATGTATGCCCCTGAAGCGCCACCCCATCAAAACATGATTAAAGTGACAAAGGTCCAACACTCAACATTAGTTTACAAACGAGATCCCAGTGATAGCTCAACACTGGGTGAGATTCGTCCCAGGACCAGTTCCAACTTAGGTTTAGGGTTGTGCTGATGTAAACATTGCCCAACACCAACGCCACAAAAAGCCAACACCAAAATTGAAAACATAGTTTAACATATAATATGACACCACTTTGGTCAGGTCGAAGATTGGCCGAAGACACATTGACACTGTCTCTTTAATGTAAAAACTGCTTCTGCACTGGCAATCTACTTCCAAGACCTCTTTCGAGTCGCTAACATTTGCCATCACCCAGTTGTGCAACAGTCACACCAACGAGACAGACTCTAAACCGACCGATTAAATGCCATTCGAAATAACGTAATAGCTTTGATCGGTCCGATGTCGGTTTCGTTGGTGTGACAGTATCTAGACGTTTGCCATCACCTTGTAAACACGCGCCAGGCAAAGGCCCAAAAGTTACAACCGTAAACATCGTCCCACTAAATTAAAGCAAACGTCTTGGCAAATGCAAAATGCAGCGTTTGGATTTTAGCCCCCTTAACTTTCTAAATCGAATGTTCATTTATTGTCATGACAATGAGAGGTCATTCTTATTCATATATGACACAAGCATATATGCAAAGCTGGAACTGTGTGAAATTTGGGATAGTATAAGTGTGGGACGATTATAGCTTACCTCTGTCATGATGAGCAAAAAAAAATGAGGGGAAGGGACAGACATTAGGCATGGGGAATAAGTGGCATAACGTTTGAAGTGACAGAGCGAAGTAGCACTTCCTTTTTACTTTTATACAAAAATATTATTATGTGATAGACTTCGATAAAATATTCAGAAAGTAATATTAAACCTTTCCCTTTTCTTTATTTTGTTTATATTGCTAGTGATATATATATATATTTATATTTATTATATATTTATATATTTTTTTTTGGGGGGGGGACGACCACGCAAGTCCCCATCTGCACATCAATCTTTGTTTCAAGCGATCATTCAGGATTTTGGGTCAATCCGATATTATCGAATATTTTAAAATGTACAACATTTCAAATTTAACTGTTTTATTATTCATATTTCGTATTAAAACCGTCGGGTCTTTAGATTAATCATTGCATAGTAATACCCACCCCCCCCTCCTCAAAAAGATAAAATGAAAGGAATAGACAAATTAGAATGTAAATTACATAAAACACGTAAACTTCAAAACCCTAAGAAAATAATAATTTTTGATATCATTGAATATACACAGACAAATGACATTCCTGGAGCAGTAATATTACTTGATATTGAAAAAGCTTTTGATAGTGTTAATCATAACTTCTTTTTCGAACTTTAAAACATTTTAATTTTGGTTCTAAGTTTATTGACTGGATAAAAACTCTGTATTCAAACAGACAGACATATGTTTTGAATAATGGTTCCTTGACTGATCGCATCTCAATGCAAAGAGGTATATTTCAGGGGTGCCCTATCTCTCCTTACCTGTTCCTACTAGTTATTGAGATATTGGCTATTTCTATTCGACAGAATAATCAGGTTAAAGGTATTAAGGTCAAGAATCAAGAGGTTAAAATATCATTATTTGCAGATGATTCGGTTTGTTTTGTAGACGGGGCTAGAGAGATTCATTTAACATTTTGTTGGATATTTTGAATAAGTTTGGTAAAAATTTCTGGTTGTAAATTGAATTTAACTAAAACAGAAGCAATTTGGATTGGTTCCAAGAGAGGTTGTCAAGATTTTCCGTTAAGTAAACATGGAATTACATGGAAATCAACAAGTTTTAAATCTTTAGGTGTCAACTTTTCTATGAATTTGGGGTTGATATTTGATTTGAACTACAAAGAAAAATTAAAAAGAATGACCCAATCAATAAATTGCTGGCGAATGAGAAATCTTTCGCTGATTGGTAAGATATGTGTAATCAAATCTCTTATCCTCCCTCAATTGTTATATCTTTTTTCTGTTCTCAGAATAAAGATACCACAGTCATTTTTTAAGGAACTTATAGTCTGTTCTTTAAATTTATTTGGAGTGGTGGTAATGATAGGGTTAAGAGATCATTTTATGTGTAATGATTATACTCAGTGTGGACTAAAGATGATGGATCCTTATTCATTTGCTCTATCCCAAAAAATGACATGGGTCAAAACCTACTTGATGATAATTTTGAGTCTGTTTGGAAATCAATTGAAATCTCAGCTCTAGAAAAATTTCATAGTGATCCTAATATTTTGTGGAAATCATATGCCCCAGAAACCGTTTTACAATCTTTAGGTAATTCTCAAATTGCAGATTCGCTTCGTTCATGGTTTTATTTCAGAGAATATGCTTCTATAGAATCATTTCATTGTAAATTTTCTGAGATGGGGCATTGCCAATTCTTATGGTTTAATAGATTAATTCGATCAAAATCCAAAAAATACTTCTATTATGAATCTTGGCATGAGAAGAATGTTGTTGTAATTTCAGACTTATTGAATCCACCTAATCCTGGACATAAACTGTTTGAAGAACTTATTTTATATTTTGATATTCCTGTGTCTGATAGGAGAAAATACAATTTTTTTATGAAAAATATTCCAATGGAGTGGTTTAAAAGAACAGTTTTGACTAATGTACACGTTCATGATATTTTGATTACTAAACTGATTACTGCGAAAAAAGTACCATGTTATGCCTATAAAATTTTGAATGTGCAATATCTTCCAGGTAGACGGTACAACTACTGGAATGAATGCCTATCAATCCCTGTACCCACTTTGTGGGTAAAGGTACATAAAGCCAATTTCTTTTGTACTATCGATACTAAACTCCGTTCCTTTTACTATAAGATTTTTCATAATACTATAGCTCTAAATGCATTTCTGTATATAAATCAAAAGGAAAGATTTACCAAACTGTACATTTTGTGATAATGAAGAGGAATCAATAATTCATCTGTTCTGTGACTGTGATAAGGTTACCCCAATTTGGTATCTTCTATTGACTACGATAAAAAAACATATTTCAGATTTCAATCTCACTAATTTTCAAAAATTGTTTGGTGTATCAACGGATAGATTTGTTACTTACCTTTTACTATTGGCCAAATATTACATTTATATGTGTAAATTCAAGAACACCTTACCAAATGTGGATTTATTTAAAAGTTTTGTGAAGAAACAAAAGGAAATTGAGCATCACCTAGCCAAGAAAAGAAACAAACTCACTGTACACTTTAAGAAGTGGCGATTTGATATATGATTTTTATTTTAGATACAGGTAGTTCCCCCTTTTCCATTCTATTTGTTTTTGTATCTTAAATTGAGACTTGTACACTGCACAAAGTAATATGCTACAATTGTTTATACATGTAAATTTATCTCGATGTGTATTCCCTTTAGAGTAACCTGTATCGTCCAATGTTTTATTTTGATTTATGTCACCCTTTTTATTTTTTTTTTCATTTATTTTTTTATTTATTTTTTTATTTCATCTTTGTTTTGTGATTTTACTGCTTTTGAACTGTTTCAAATCATTCCAATTACCTGTAAATATTGTGATTATATGTGATTTTGAATACCAATAAAACATAATTAAAAAAAAAAAAAAAAATAATAACACATAAATTCATGTTTTCAGTAACCGCCCAGACACAAGAAGTGAATCTCATCCATGATGGTAAGGTTGTCACTTGAGGGCGATGTTTTAGAGCAATGGAGAGAACAAATCGATGCAACCTTTCTCTGTTTGCTGTCCATTGCTTTATCTCCAAGATTGTGTTCAACCAAGAGTTATCTTGGTAACCCATGAACGATGGCCAGGTACTTTGGTATAGGCAATCTATTGGAGATCCAAACTTGAAAGAAATGTGTTACTATAGGGATTATGATATTCAGTATTTCTGCCAATTGAGCTTCCAGGGGGCCCGTTGCAGAAAGAGTTGCAATCAATCGCAACTCTAAAAATCACTCGCAACTTGATTTTCAACCAATCAAAAGCGCGCATTTTGGGCTTGCAATTGATTTTTTGGCTTGCGTTTAAACGGAACTCTTTCTGCAACGGGCTCTGTTACAACCGATAATGTCACATCACCTTCCGGACAACCACCTCTTGACATAGCGAACCAACTGAAGTTAGACCAAATCGAACATGGACGAAAAGGAGAGTACACCAAGTGGTTATTAGACCAATTGGCTATTAGACCAAAAGGTAATAGACGTAATGATATTGGACAAAATGGATATTGGACCAACTGAAAAAAATACAATTAGACTAAATGATAATAAACACAACGGCTATTAGACCAACTGGCTATTAGACGAGATGGTAATTAGACGAAATGGTTATTGGACTATGTTGATAGTTGACTAACTAATGGTAGACGAAATCAGACCATGCGATAGTGGGGAAAAGGCAGTAGACGAAATGGTAATAAAGCGACAAATATCCATACAAAGAGTAATCCTGATTTCAAAATAATTTCATTCTCTTTTTCGTGTCTCAAAATACTAAGTCAAAGCATGTTTTATATCTTATCTGTAGCTCGAGTCCTGAAGAAAATACCGCTGTGACATTATGCGTTGCGACATGTGACATTATGCGTTGACGATTTGCTGCGACATTATGCGTTGCGACATGTGACATTATGCGTTAGAAAAACTACGACATTATGCGTCGGACGCTCTTGGCATAATGTCGCAGATTGCGACATTCCCGACCTTTCGTTTGAGGACGCGGACGCTTATTTACAACGGTCGTTGACTTTGGAAGGGACTTTTTGGGCCCGTCATCATGGTCGTAAAACTCAGTCCTGCAATGCAAATTGTGTGACATGAGATTTTTTTCGTTTCGCATCTGCGACGGAAACATTCAATATGCGTTTCGTGTGCAAAATTCTGGTTGCTACTATGGTAACAGCGATTTATCCGATTGAGGACGACTTTCCAAAGCCACATTTGACTCCTCCTAGAGCTCGAGAGGCCGCCCGGGGGGCCCACTTCCATTGATTAGTGGATACCAGTAGCGACCACCCGTAAAAGGGGACAGAGTGGGCAGGTACGTTACGTATATAGGCCTATGTAACGTTATAAGTGTGTCAAAACGATGTTTAAAATGCTGAAATAAGGGATATATATTCAATACTTGTAGGGTTTCACAAGCCAAATACTTGTTAAGAGATGCATTTTCATAATCTGGAAAAGAATTGCTTCCCTTGTTTAGCATGTTTAGGGTACTTTTCGAAACCCCATGGTCGTGCCTGGTATCCACTCATCAATGGAAGTGGTCCCCCCGAATCTAATCCCCATTTCTGGGGAATGTAAAACATAATGCCCCTCACATCGTGTGCGAGAGGCATATCGTTTGTGTATAAGGAGTAAACAAAAGAAACAAAGAAACAAAAGAAACAAAAGGAAACGAGTTCAAAGGTATCGCATATGATGTGTACATATCACGCATGCGAAATGTTCGGCTGGAGAGGTTGATCTTATCCATGAAATCAATTGCCAGTGATCCACCAATAATCCACATTAAATGTAATATCGATTCGATGGACTGTAATGATCTATATTTAAGCCTTCATTCAGTAAGTTTTTCCTCACTCAATATGTTCTCGATTTGTTTGAAAAACCACTTTCTTCTCCATGTCATAAATCTATTTTAGGTCCTGCATTTTGAATATCTCCAGCCATCAGTCGTAATATACATGCATGTATGCGGTACGGGTGTCGCGGAAAGGGATTTTGCACACGAAAAGCAGATTTGTAGGGCCTGTAACCCCCCTGTTACACAAAGCTTAGCATTGATCGTAGAGCAGTTTTCTACGTTTGATTCTATTGACTGTAATGCACAATCAATCTTAAAAATCAAGTGTATGATTAAGCGTTAACTTTTGTGTTAGGGGACCCTAATACTAGCGTCCGTGATGATTGCGAAAGGTCCCAATTATGCGTTGGTGCGACATTATCGGTACTCTTTCTGTAACAGGCCCCACTAATGCCTGATATAATGGTTAAGCTATTAAACAGATCTTGTCATCCAGACTGATAATGTAGATGAGAGTACACTTCACGTCCAATCCTGGATGTTTTTTTTCCATCAAGTGGCATCTTGTTAAGACCAATACTGTCCGTGAATTATCTGATTTACTGAGGTGTAACTAAGCCCAAGAGATGCGATTAGGCTCCTTACAAAAGAGTAGAGCCGCGACTTGTACGCGACAATCCCACATGAAAATTTGTTTTACAGATCTTAACATCTATAGAGGCATCAAGCAAAACAAAGAACATAAATTAATCTAGCGTAAAATGTCATTTAATGAATAAATACAAAATATATTATAAAAGGAATACCACGGGCTTACACCCAAATTGATAAATAAATGTATTTAAATACTTTATATTTAGATCAAAGCTGTGGTAGATTTACGTCGGAGAATGAATTAGGATCCTTTGCTCTTGATAACTTACAGGCGTTGACATTTATTTTGAGTGGATCATACTATCATGCTAGGATTATGGCACATCCAGCTATTCAATGTCCGCGCGTGAATATAGATTCCATAGTTTTAATTTGTTTACTTGTTCCTCATCAGTATTTCATTTGAGATCACATCGCTCGCCAAATAGTCCAGTGGTTATATTCTCTGTACTGCTGATCAGGGCTAAACGGTTTCAATGAATTCTCATCCGGTCTTTTCCGGCAACCATTAAACCAGGTAGATTCACCAACAGTGGTAAGGTACTGCGGAATACCATCGAACATGTGTGGAATCGTTCTGCACAGCAGCTTTGGAGCGATTGGATACGTCACTTTTACTTTACCGCGTCTTTTCCAAGCAAAATATCTGTCATACTCTTCCTCGTCTTCTGCTAACATGAAGAGAAAGTCTGCTAATGAGCCAACCGTTTCGAAATCAGACACGTGGATGAAGGAATGAGGTGGAGCAACTTTGACAACGTCCGACTTGGGAACACCGTAGATAACCGGTACGACGTCATTGGCAAGAGCTAGGGACCAGAAATCAGACGGGATGAGATCATTACATTCAGCGTTTCCAAGAATAAGTAGAAATCTGTAACTTTGTATCAATGATGCGCATTTAGAGGAATGACGAGGTACGCACTGCTTGGTCCCGCATTCTCCAAAGTCGTGAACTGGTATGCGAGCGCGGAGGCGACTTAAGAACGGTTTTCTTGGCCACGATATTTCAACACAGTTGCTGTTCACCCACGCTATGAGATGTTTCTTTGGAGGCAATAAGCTTATGGAAGTGTTGGTTGGTTGGTTACTGTAAGATCCAAACGATACATATACGTCGGAATCCCAGCGATAGGATATCAACTTGTGATACTTGAGCTGGGTTATGTTCAGATTCTGATTCCACAGTGTCACGCGCTGCGGCGACTCCGTGCTGTAGAAGAACCACGTCTGGTTCTCTCCCGGCTCAAGAGTTTTCAGCATCTCAATCTGTCCTTTCATCGCATGCGGTAAACTGCCAAAGATGACCGCGTCTTTACCGCGGAACCTCTTCGGATCGGTCCCAAGAGAAAGTAGAACCGTGCAGTTCATGCTGTCGGTTCTGCATCCCAATTTCACCTCGTGATCAAGCCTCAGGCTTCTCTCCAGAAGCTCAACCCACTTGGAAAGCTCAGGCCAACTCCTCATGCCACTCAAATCCCCAAATAGCAGGATACGTTTCTCACACCGGCCGATACCGCTGGTGTTTGCTTCAGATACCTGTTCTACAATGTCGTGGTCGTTGCTGGATTCAGTGACTACGCCACGTCTAGTGATGACTATGGTTGAGTGGAGAACTAGACTTGATAGCAATGTTGACCATATGATGATCAAGAAGAGTAAGACCAATCGGATCTTGTACCCCTACATGGATAACAATATAGAAATATATATAAAGGTAATGTGTGGGGAGATATGTCTGTCTTTCATGTCATGAGTGATCATATTCAATTATTTTTCCGAGATAATATTGGTTCTTGAACGACATCTTTTAACCTATATTTTTAAAAGACAATATACTGTAGATTTTGATGATTTTCAGTTCCATTTATTGATTTAATTCAGTGGCGTACATATATTTGTCTCATTACGTCAGTGTTTAATTTCAATATAAGACAAAATATTCCTAAATCATATTTATCATAAAAGTAACATCATCATAGAAATGAAGTATGAAATCCCACTACCTCGACAAATATTTACCCAGCATTGCGGTGCATTAAATATATGAGAAGGAATATCATATCATTTTGAATTAACTATGTTTCTCTCTTAGCGAACTGAACCAAGTCATTTCCTCGGAAGCCGGGACATTCCATAACTTGATCTATGCAATTGAATTGTTGGTCTAATGTTGTGAAATTCAAAATTAATATGATATTCAACTATAACTGCTTCTTGTGATTCGGCTGCATTTTGTATAGACTCGATACACCTAGTCATAAAGATACATTTATTAAAATGCTTTTTTTAACAGTTAATGTTAATGTTTGTTTTGGAAAGACGTAGTTAAAAAGAAAACAATATATGTATTTGTAATCATTTCATTATAATTACAAATTCTAAAACACCAGTTGAATTTTACAAGAATAACGAATGAATTATTATTTTCAAAATAGACTACAACGTAATAAAAAAAGAAAGAAAAAAAGATGCTCAAGTAATAAAAAATGATTAACTGAACAATAAAAAAAATTACTAAGAAAAAATATCATGCACTGGTTATTTCATGGGATTGTATAATTTGCATGTTTTTATTTCAGTCTCGATACTCCTCCTTCCACTCTTGGTTTATTCGTGATCTTCAAAGCAAGAATAACCAGATAAGCATTTCATGAAACAAATAAGTAATTTTCACGATAATTGTTATAAGCTACTAAAAATTCTTATATCTGATTGGCTGTCAAGGGGTTATCATTAACTAAACTCTTCATGAAATGTTCCCCTGATGACGTGTACTTACCGTAGATGTTGGTGAAAGCCTCGGGTTGCATTCTCCCAGAGGGAGCCTAATCTTCATATGCCAGAGACCAATTTCCATGGCGGTCTTCTTTCTATTCCCGAGTTGTAATTTTAGGAAGCAGTGACAGCTCACAAATCAGAGACGAAAAGAGGTATCTCAAGGTGGAGTTAGGTTGACAACACTTATGTCAGTCAACAGCCTCCATAGTCTTCCAGTAAATGATATAAGAACGAATTGGGAAATCATCATTTTGTCAAGTTCATTAACGATCAGTCAGGTTTTATCTTCTGATAACCACAGCACAAGCCAGGAATTATTAATATAATTGACTTCAAACTCAAGATGATATTGGAGATCGACATTGATGAAAATTACGAGACTGACGATTTGCTGACTTGCTGCCAAAAAAAATGACGATATCTAAAGTTCACATGAAGATCATGATGATGGCCTCGATGTTGGAAATGTTTGAAACTTCAGCAAGATGATGAAACAGAAGTCATGGATGATTAAAAAATAAAAGAAAACAGGGTAAGTGGACTCTGCAGGTGCTGTCTTGCTTTATCCCTCCTAACGGCTCTCACACATGAACAAAACTGGAAGGACAGCACCTATAATCAATCTGGGCATCCTCCGATTATAACATCACCTATTTAAATCCTGTTATTATTTTTCTTTAACTCTTGGGAGGCGGTTCGTTAGCACGGACAGCTCATCTCCAATTGTTCGTTCCTTTTTTAAAGAAGCGGCGATCGACATGCTTCTTTCGTTGTACAATACCATCAAGTTATTTGGAACAATGGTATTATTGGGTTGAACCATGACGGAATAATGGACGAAGCGATTTAAGCCCTTCCAGGGGGTATACATGGCAAACATTCCCAGTTTACTTTGCGGAATATTTCGATTTCGTATATTTTTAGCATCTCTTCAAAGACTAAGTGCTGAACAAAACAAAGTGACTAATAAACCCTTGAAATTTAAGAAGAGTATTCAGTCTCAAGGTTGGTCTTCAGAATAGATACGCTTTGGCATAGGACCAAAATTTTGAGGAAAGTCAACAAAAATATCAACAAAAACCGTATTAACAGTAACAAACTATCACTTCATGGCACCTGGTACTTCGTAGTACCAATTACGTGAATTTAAGAGTAGGTGCGGCTATAAGGAATGTAAATAATACAAATAATAATAATTCATGAAGCATCGTTAGATAAAATCTTAAGTACTGTATGGATGTGTTTAAATTAATATCAAATTTTGATACATAAATTAAATTTGATTACAATACAGGTACCCTCGCCCCCAATTTGAAATAGCCGTTACTTTTCAATAGAATGATTTAAAGTAAACAAAAAAAAGGGGAATGTGTTTCTATAATATTGGTTAAACTATTGTGTAAAATCGTTATTGATCTGCAAGAAAATATTTTCAAGTTATCATTTGTGTCGAAATCTTTTCTTTATTAATTTCACAAAGCATTGGATAGATGTTTTCCAGGGAAGTTTTATTTTCATGTATGATATTGATGTTTGATTTTTTAAGTGTTTTCATTTTCTTTCATCAAGGCATTGATGAAAAGCCAGTATATTGTCGATCTTTTGTTCCCGTTAATAATAAATAAATGAAATAAATAAATAGAATACACAAGTCATATACTAACGATAAAATATTACACAGACCCGTATACGGGTGACGTCTTAAGGGGATTTTTTTTAAGTCACAAAGTCGACAAAGTAGGGTTGATCAACTTGAAATCGAATGGCATCGTCAAACTAAATCTTAAATATCTTAGACCACAAATAGATATTTCCAATCTTGTACACATTTATAATGAAAAGAACAAAAAGAATACAATGTGATGGCTGTGCTTATTCCACTTCTAGATACACTTGACAGTGACACCAAACAACCACAATAAAAATACATTTCTAGGTAAAATTTGAAGGCATAGTTTCTCCGCATCATATATTGATCTATCATTATTACATTTATTATGATTGCATTTGTTTACACTTACTCTGATTATCATTTCAAGTAAAATGCTTTCAACCTGTTTTTCATCGGATTATTTTAGCATTAATGAATAAGCACCTCCCCATTTTCTTTTAAGTAGGATGTGCAGCAAAGGAGCATTCGTTATTCGTCTTCTGTTTTCAGCCGCACATAGCTTTTGCAGAGAGACTTTTACTAGCAGTCCGGTAATCTGGGCGGGTGACAAGCACAAACTAGTACGATACTACGCATATTATGGGCAGTATTCATTAATGGGCGAAGATGGTTACATAATACATGTATTCAGAAAATATCCTGCATTCATCTAACAGGTGTTATATCTGCACATGCGCAGATGGTACAAGAGTGGGTTAAAGATTCGAGCAAGACGACGAAATGATACGGGACACCTATCATCCTGTAGATTATCATGATCGTAAAACCCCAAAGAACGAAGAAAGAGATGATAAATCGATAACCAGTCTTCCAAAATAGACTTGTTTTCTGGTTGGGTCACGGACTTGAGCCAACGAAAATCGAATGTAGTAAGGGGCATTCCACGATACGAAATTCCCAATTCGAATTCCATTCGGTAATTTTAACGATTTTAAAAAGGTATTATCTATACATACATACATATATATATATATATATATATATATATATATATATATATATATATATATATATATATATATTTATATATATATATATATATATTCTGTATATAATTGTCACACCAAAAACAAACTACATACAACTTATCTTAGTCGAAAAAAACAGTGTGCAAGGTAGTATTCTGACGTCGGTTCTAACTACGACTGTGGTCTAAAGTTAAACTGACTTCGAAAATACGGGGTAATCAGTCTTGATTACACCTTCTGAATAAACAGACAATGCATGTATTTATTTCATGAGACGATACAGTTGGGCAGACATTTTTAAAGGAGATGCAAGAACTTATTCGAGTAAAGAATCTCTAACGTTCTCAATTCTAAGGTGCTTAAAACTTAAAGTTCATTTTCGAAAGACTAGTCTCGGTATTGATTAGTATTGATACGATCGGGCCAAGGAAAGCCTTATCCTATTGTTCGCATCGAAGCGTTTGTTTTCGACGAGGGAACAACACTAAATTTTTCTTACACATAGAACACTTTGTGAAAAAATGGAGTGGACGGACGCATAGAATTAGATACCTTGATCATCTTATATTGCTTGTAGAATGAGAACTGTTCGAAGATGGAAAAGTATTACAAGGCGAAGAATGGTAAGAAATCTTGGACGATTTAATACTTACTTTTTGCACCATCTATACAGTAGGCCTAGTAAACATCATAAGTATTGACACTCTTTGAAATTGAAGTGTCTTCACCTTTCCTTCAAAAAACAATTACAGGTATACAAAGATTACGTGGGCATTAATTTATTTTATTCAGCTATCATCTACAAATGATGCTATATCTGATTTTACACTATTTACACAACAAGGAATAGGATGTATGATTAAACTTTAGAGATGTTCAACATCATTCATATCATAGCATTGGTTTGATCAGTAAGAAGCTGCGTCTTATGATTGATGCTTGTAGCACATTATGTACATTGTCCAAGGCTGATAGAGGTATCTAGAAGTCAGTACCAAGGGTCCAGTCAGCATGGCTCAAAGTTCTTGAAGATGTTGCCCGGACATGCATTTGCCATCTTGACCATCAGCGATTCATCAGGTAAAGAGTAGTTTCTATATGTAATGAGAGGGTAGGGTCTCTAATTGATTTTATTAGTTTTATTCATCTAACGTGAGGCCTATCATGCTTATGAACTCCTTCCTGATGCAATGGCTTAAATAGGGCGCGTGTTTATTTTACTTTTCTTGGCTCTATACTGTCTCAGAGAGTTCAAGAAAGCCATTATTTATGCAGTTTTATTATCCTTATTCTAGGTCACCATGATGTAATTGTTCAGTTCTATGGCCATTCCAACTAGACAATTAGTGAGATTATGTCGAATATTCTTAACCCATTAAAATGCATATTTTGCATGTTGGCAGTACAAATACAACACAAAAATTGTAAAGACCTGCAATGTCCCTGACAAGTTTAGAGTTAAGTCTAATGTTTCAACTTAATTCAAATAGATCTTTAAGACTGTTACCAGCCAACTCAAGGATCGCATCAGGAATATGAAGGTTGTATAAGTTTGGTATGCGCACAGAACCTAACGGTTACATTACATCATTCTTGGTTAAAGCACATTGAAGTCATGAAAATGCTTGACATCACACACATGGCTTTTCGAGCACAATGGCCCCCTTTAGTTATTTCATCATGAACAAATTAACAGAAAGGTATCATCGGGAAGGGTGATTGACTTCATTGAAAATACACAATTGCCAATGAAAGGCAAGTCACTGAAAAATGATTGATTTATTATGATCCAATCCGTTACTGAAATACCGGTACACATTTATTTGCTGTACGCGAAATGGATCTCTTATGGCCCAAATTTGAATTTTCAGGATATCTTCAGGAAGTGTGAGCCAGACTGACTGAACCCTTGATAATGTCCTCTAGAGACCTCTATAAGCCTTGGGGATGTAAACAATCACCAAGGGTATGAATAATTCTAACATATTAAAATTTTGATGAAGCATTATTATGCCAATGGGATAAGACTTGAAGCTCTGAAGATGGAAGTTCAAAATAATTAGCTGGTGTACAAGTAGCTTCAGTTCACCTTTCATTTCTTTCAGAAAAAAATGCAAACACTTAAATTTTCCACAGGGTTGAATAATTCAAATGCATATTGTTCACTGCAAATTAAACCATGTTATGTCAACTATTGTCTACGTGTAAGATGTATGCATTTGGTCGACTTGATTATGCATCAATCTCACTACTTCATTGACATATGTCCATTCAATTTCTTACTTTGATCTCTAATTGAGCCAGAATGATGATGCTTTCGGCCTTGCTGAATATACAGTGAGTAAAAACGAATCATAATCATTGCAATAGGCCAGTCGTAGCCACCAACACCTCACCAATTCCTTTTTATCTGTAACATTGCAGGTAAATGCCAGACAGCAGATTGTTGGCATGATAATATTCACTTTTGGCGTTTTCATCCTCAACGCCATCCTCCAGACAAAGTCTTTACAAAGTGACTCACAGGGTCCCGATGGAAGCAACTTGGGAAACCGTCCTGTTACGGAGATGACCTTTGAACCTTTCCCTGATGTATCAACGAACTGTGTCAAGAAGGTCCATATTTTTGGTAACCTGACAGATATGGCGTCTTGGCTGGAGCTTTCATCATGGCATAAGCTTTTCAAGAGGGGCGAGGTCTTCAAACATACTGCAGATGCCTTGTGCCCTCTCTACAATTGCACCCTCAGATTTACGATTGGGACAAACCTTACTCATCTCAAAGGAAAGGATGCCGTCATTTTTGGCGCGCTCCCGAAGGCATTTGAAGGAAGACTCCGTGATGTGATTTCCAAGGAACCTGAACCAGGACAAACCTGGTTTTATTACAGCACCGAAACACCTTTGCGTGTCGTCAACTGGAACAGAGACCTTCGCATTGCCGATTTGAAGTATCATAAAATAATGACCTATCGCAGCGACTCTGATATCCATATTCCTTTCGGTTACTATCAGAAAAGATCAAAGCCTCTCACAGATGCTGAATTCAATACTAAATTTATACAGAACAGGACGAAACTCGTAGCTTGGATGGCAAGCAATTGTGCACAGATCTTCTGGCCCCGGATACCAATCGTGGAACAACTCGGTCGTAGAGTACAACTTGACACGTATGGCAGATGTGGAAAGTTGTCTTGTCAACCCCAGCGTTCGGAAAAGTGCAACCACATGTTGAAGGAATATAAATTCTACCTGACCCTTGCAAATTCAGAGTGCCACGAGTACATTACTGAAAAGTTTTGGACTCAGACGATCGGCCAGGGTATTGTTCCTGTCGTTTACGGTGCCCCAAAGTCCGACTTCCAGAAAATGGGACCTCCAAACTCTTTCATCCATCTTTCTGACTATTCCTCACTGAAAGAAATGGCAGAACATCTCAAGAAGCTGAATAAAGATCACGAATCTTACATGAAGTACTTAGAATGGGGTCGCTATTATGAAGCAATTCCGACATTTCCCATTCAGATAAACAACTTGTGCAGGATTGTACCCCATCTTTACAATGGAACTACGCAAGAGTTGCATAGACTGGGTGACTCCACTTGGTACAAAGGGTGTCGAAACCTACCCAATAAGGATATTTTAACCCCATTTTGGCCCAGGGAGCAGATGCTTGCATATTTCACGTGGACTCCTTGGGGTTCGAAAAGAGATGGGATAAATAGAGGTACTGATATAAAACCATTCTAAGTTTCTCAGAGGTGTACCTATCTCTCATTGACACGGGAAAATTGTTTTTCTTCAACCAGGCTGGTGCAGGTCTGGTGAGAGGCTTGGCATCATTGGCGGCGGAAGCCAAAATATTTAGGGGGTGTCCACCTGAAATCTTTGAGATGGACACATGTCAAAAATTGGACAAGCGCCCCAAAAATTTTTGACAAGCAAAAAAAAAAAAAGGTCAGCAACCTAAATTTTAGGGGGGGACAACACACGTTTCAGGGGGTCCACGTGAAAATTGACAAGCAAAAAAAAAAAAAAAGGTTATAAAAAAAAAATTAGGGAGGGACCGTCCCCCCACCTAAAATTTAGGGGGGACATGTCCCCCCGCTTCCGCCGCCTATGCTTGGCAACCTTTTAATCCTTTTTAAATGTACTAAAACGTACTTGTAGTGCCCCACTTGTGGAAGTGATGATGAAAAAGTTTGTTTGTTCGCTTGTCAAGATTCTTGTTATTTGAAGATCTTTTTTCCTTTTCGAAATCCTGAATCTGCTCTTAGTAATGAGCATGGTATCATTGATAATACCTGGTACAACAGGCCCTATTTGATCAAAGAATGGTAAAGCCCTGTGGTTCATAAAAGAAAAGGCATCTCTTACTTCACAATGTGTTGTCAAAATGATTACAAATTTGAATATAACATTATTAAAAACCTTTGAACAGATTTCTTATCAATGTAGATTTGTTTTAATTTTGTAATTTTATTATGTACTACTGTATTGTAATTACACATGTCTAGAGTTTTAACATGAATTCCTGTGTATTATCATTACATCATAAATTTTATTGCAATACAAGATCTTTAGGACACTTCATGACAGGACACATCTCTCTGAGATAAACAAGAAAAAGTTTGCAGAAGTCTACCTTCTCTAAATCAATTATGCTCTCAAGTCGAAGCACTTTACAAGACCTAATTATACAAAACATGTGTTTTACAAAATGGATTATGTGGCCCCAACAGATTTGTAATGTGCCATCGACTTGTTGAGATAACTCATCTTGCCAAGTCATCATAATAACATTATGTCAATATTGCGAGATGAATTATTACACCACGTCGACTTAGAAAAAGTTGTATGTTAGTGGCAAGATGCATTATCTCACCAAATTTATATATGAATTCATTTTATATCCACACCGTGCACACAGGTGAATGTTGATCAGAAATTCTGGGCCTTGATTCAATTCAACTGTATGTGTTGCATGCAATGTGGATATGAAATATACCAATCTGCTTTCTAGCAGTTAATAACAAAACAAACACAGACTTAATATTCACAATTTGTTTCTTCAAGATTTAATCTAATAATCAATCCACATTATTATAATTTACATATAAAAGTAAAAAAAAAACCTAAGACCTGAAACACAACGTTCAACATACGATTGCAAAAACAACAGTATGCTAATACAGTAATCTTCATATGAGAGCAGCTTGAAGAATGTTAACATTTTTTTAATGAAAAATTTCCAGAATATATCTTGTGCCTTATACCCCCCCCCCCCGTGTGCCAGATAGCGCATACATTCGTAATTTCGAAGCTTCGTTATTCCGACGGTTCGATATTCCGAAGGTTCATATTTCCGAAGGTTCGTAATTCCGAAGGTTCGTTAATCTGAAAACGAAATGAGGTTCGTAATTCCCAAGGTTCGTTAGTCCGAAAACTAAATGATTAACGAACATTGTTTCGTTTTCGGAACAACGAACCTCATTTCGTTTTCGGACTGACGAACCTTATTTCGTTTTCGGATTATCGAATCTTTGGAATAACGAACCTTTGGAATAACGCCACAAAAATTTTCAGGATATATCTTGCCTTATAACTCCCCCCCTTGTTCCAGATAGTCATTGTACATTGCAACTTATAATCATGTGAGATGAAAATTATTCTACCTAATAAGATATATATGTAGAAACTTTCATAAAGTCAACATTCCATAGATCAAAATATATTTGTCCAAGCTGAAGCATATGATGTGTTTTACACCATATTATTCAAAACATGCATTATATAACTTATAATACAGATATTAAGTTAAATTTCTTCCAAGATGAACATATTTTTTTAATGCAAATCACTACTGCTCTAATGAAAGTATGAGTTTAGTCAATGATAAACCTGTAGAGATTCAACGTTCAGTCATTAATTTGTTAAAGCAGTAACCTCTACTTTTGTCCAATAGAGCTCAGTGAATACGGTTTTTTTTTCTTTTGAATACAATCATTGTTCACAAAGACAATTGATGTTTACAAATTTATACCATAATTTCACCATCCCCCAAAAAATATAAACATAACTTTAATAACAAGGACTAATGGGACGTTGCAAGAAGCGTGCAGTTAATTGCAATTCAATTCGACCCCGTAATCAATCGTAAGTCTTGCGGTCTTAACCCTAAAAGGGCCAGGTTATTTGGACCCCTCTCACAGCTCAAGGGATCCCCCCATCCCCGAGATCTCGGCCTTCGATTGTGCGAGCACCACAAAAATTTGCACTGTGGTAGTGTGCAATAGAATCTACAAGACTGTATGGTAATTTTTTTTTGAAATAATAAGATTTTCACTTCATGAATTAAATTAATTATGCTAATTCAAATTATTCACAGATTCTTTGTAGAATCCCAATCAAACGTACTAAAAAATTTGGTTTGGCAATTTTTTTCTTATGTATTTTATTGTTCATTAAATTTATGTATTTCTTTGTTTTTCACCTTTTTTGATGGAAATTGTTGCAGACTTAATTCTGATCATTAAAAGGAAATAATTAAGTTTAATCAGTAAAAGTAGAAATAATGATACATTTATGAATTTTGGCTAAAGATACAATTTGCATTGGATTTGTACATAAATTCACGTTTTTGAGCAGTTTTGGGTCTGACGTGCACTTAGTTGTGGAATTTTGTAAACGTGTACCTGTGCATCGCAAATTTTGTCTCAAAAGATGTGCGAGATTCGAAAGTAAAAAGTCAGCAAGCGGCACAGTTGAAGAAATTCGCACGGCGGATTTATCTTGAAAAATGTATAGAGGGCGGAATCCACCCCCCAGGCCTAGGGTTAAGTTTAGTATATAATAAAATAACAGGGTTGTGAGTGGTCACAAATAAAAAGATCAGAAAAAAAAAGGCTGAATAGTGGTGAAAAAGTCTGAAAAATACAATAAAAAACATGCTGAAAATCAAAATAAAATAAATCTGAAATCAGGTTTAAAAAAATCTGAGCTCTCACACCCTTGAGATAAGAATCAAATTTCCATAATTTCAAGTTTCTTTGATAAAAGAGTACAATTATCTGATGGGTGATACATGTATAAATATAGAGTCCAATGTCATACACAATAGGGTTGAGATGCTTGATCTCAATTTATATTCAATATTACTCAATATTACTTTCAAATAGATGAATATTTGATATTGCACTGTATCTAGTTGATTATTGCCTGCATGTAGCAAGAAAAAGGTGAAATATAGGACAAGGAAAATCTTGGGGAGAGGTGTTTTACAAGGAGTTGAAGCTTACTGAAAATAATGGTTAACTTTCACCATGTATGATTTATAATGCTCAATAGATATGTGAAAGTGAAACTCTCTCTGCAGTCCCCCACAAATAGAGCATCAAAGTGATGACGTCACAAAAAAACTATTTTTTGTATTTCCATGATTTTGACACCATAGTTTGGTGGGAATTGGTTTATGGAGGCCTTAGATATGACCTATAGAACAAGGAAAATCTAGGGGGGGGTGTTTTACAAGGAGCTGAAACTGACTGAAAATAATTGGTTAACTTTCACCATGTATTATTTATAATGCTCAATAGATATGTTAACTCTCTCTGCAGTCCCCCACAAATCAAAGTAGTAGTATTTATTTCCGTATTAAAAGGAAAATTATATACGGTGGATTGCCCACATTCAGCATGTCTGGCACAGTCATGCTGATCTTCCGTGGGGTCCAAAACATTTAACATTAACATGTTAGATAAAATATAACCAGATTAAAATAACAGATGTACAGAAGATAAATGAAAATAGTGACATCGTCACAAAAAAATATTTTTTGTATTTCCACGATTTTGACACCATAGTTTGGAGGGAATTGGTTTATGGAGGCCTTAGATATGACCTCATGAATACATAATCAGTCCCATTGAACTCAATGTATTATTGGCCTGGTTTCTAACATTTAGAACGAGCCCAATACATTGACTTCATTAGGACTAATTATGTATTCATGAGGTCATATCTTGGAGCACCACGTGGACCAATTCCCACCAAATTTGGTTTGTGGGGGTTTTGCATCATGCTCTATCGAAATATGGTATCAAAACGATGACATGCAAAATGGAAAATTGATGATGCCACACTTCAGTACTCTATACCTGCATCTATTTCGAGAGTTGAATTTCAAAATTAAAAAAAATGGTACAAAGAATTACACTTTTAACAAAAACAACTTTCTAAATTGACAGATTCTTTAAAAATCAAATTACTAAATTGTTTTTGCTCATAGCAAGGTACATTACTGTGTGACTTATTGTGAGTTTCGAGTTGGTTGGCATCATGTTCAATAAATGCAATGTTGGAAAATTCTCTAAAAAAACAATGAAGAAACAATTATCTTTTTACAGATCAGACAATATTTTGTAATGCACTTGGTAAGTCATACAATGAGATGGGCAATGAATTTAACAAATCTCAATCACTATCCTATTACACTCACAAATATAAATGAGTTGTATATTTAATTATTTCTTCTGATGTATATTTTCTTATATCTTCTGAGGGCAATTAGATAAATAAAAAATTGGCAATATAAGAGGCAGCACCAAAAGAGAAGGCGAGATGATATTGAGCTAAAATCTATAATGGCAGGTCTAATTTTGTCCATAATCTTATCGTCCATATCATATTTATAACATTTATTCTACAACGTAATTCTAGTTGTACATTTGCACAATACCCCTCAATACATGGAGCACACAATTAGGGGATTTCATTTCAAGTAAACATAATCAATCAACTATCACGTAATGAAAACAATCAGTTACATCATGGTTGATTTCTTTTCTAGTATGAGCCTCACTAAATTGAAAAGTTATTCACTGAAAACCTAAAACTTGTGTCCACATTTATAAAAACTTTGAATTTTCATTCAAGAACAAAGAAAATTTCTTCACTGTAATTCTAAAAATAACTTGTACCTAATTTCTTTGAATTTCAAAAAAACTTCGGAAATAATCCTAACATTAGGATTTTATTAAATTATATTTTACAGCATGGAACACTCTTGCTGGGACTGAAGATTTCAGAGAATTAACAATCCAGGAATCGTTTCAAATCTTAATAAGCAAAAGAATTAGCACCATTCTTGCACCTTTTGCATGTGGGATGTCCAAACACATCTGGACTCAACTGAATAGAGAGGACCCTAAAGTGTTATACTGCCAAATACTTTCAAAGGCAATGAACATGAGTAATAAATAAGCTTGAATATGTGTTAACTTTGACTAAAATCACCACATGCACTGCAAAATACATAGGTGCAAATAAACAGTTTTTTTTAAAGTAAATGACCCCTTTTGTTATTAATAAATGTCAATACTTTAAGCCTAAACCAATGAAAATATCCCCCCAAACTTCAAAATTAACATTTCATATTATCACCCCACTCTGAAGTTACATAAAGATCAACTTTAGTACAAAACATAACCTTCTTACTATTTTACAATGCTGCTTTTTAAAATGTGTCTTATTCTCAATTATCTGTTTGCTGATAATTATTATCAAAGGTGTTGCGGTCTTGTGGACAAATAACCGTATAATACCTCACTGTCTACTGGATCCAGTAGTCCCTGTACAAAACCTATGGGAATCACACAATTCAGCAGTCAACGTGTTAACTGTTTGCTTATAATGGACCCATTTAGTCCCTGACTGCACAAGGCCTATCCGAATCACACAAATTACAAGCCAAGAGGTTAAATCTTGACTCGGTTATCATCATCGTGTAACAAGACACTAATTTTTGTTATGCAATAAAGAATCCTTGCTGTAGAAACTCCTACTACCTTGTATGATTCAATTATGGAATGTACTGCATTTCCTGCAGTTCCCAGAGCTGAGTGAAGCCTGAGAACTAACCTGCCGCCTTCTGAACCCAATTTGTCCCTATACAACGTCTATGAGAATTACAGAATTTCTGAGGTCACCAGGTTAAGATTGGAAGTCCTTAGAATGTCAACAGAGGGAAGTTCTATGACAAACCGATGGCCTTAACCAGAATACCATACCTCTGGAAAAGATCAAGTGTATGCAGCATTGTAGTATTGACTAGCGATTTCCTTTGCAATATTTTGTAACTTCTTGGGCCAAGAATATTGGCTCCCTCATCTTTCTGACCAACGTGGATAACCAGAGTGACACTGCAATACTATATTCTACTCAGTAAATTCATTCCCGGTTATACTCACCTAATAACATACCCCTCATCTCACAAGTAATAGTCTAATGATGATAACCCAGTGCAACACTGCAATATACTTTCAAAGATCATCTACATCAACCATCTGGAGCGATCTATATCAGTGATGGAAGCAGAAAACTCCTGACAGCGTAGGGATATTACATTACCCCATCTACCAAGCTGGTTTCATTCCTTTTTGGGTTTTCCATCCTTCTTCCTGCTCTTTTCATCTCTTTTCTCATCTTTGGGGGCATCCTTTCCAAACCATTTTCCAAATAGTAGGGATCGGCAGGGTTTCTCTAACGACACAAGCGGGTCGCCGACATTAAACATGATGGACGCCATCTTGAAGCCTACCAGGAAGGTCGTGAGCATCAGCATTAGCTCTGGTGCATCTATGGGGATGTAGTCCAGTGTTTCCATGGTGAGGAGGATGCTGCAGAGTATGGTGGCCTTGGTGGTGCTACACGGAGGGGAAAAAAATTGGATAACACAATTATTATAAAAATAATAGTAATAGTGGTAGAAGTGGTAGTAGTAGCAGTAGTAGTAGTAGTACTAGTAGTAGTAGTGGTAGTAGTATTAGAAGTAGAAGTAGTAGTAGTAATAACAATAATAAATATAATCATATGAATAATGATTATTACAATAGTACCTATTATCAATTAATTGAAAGGGGCAGCAACCATGGGTGTGTTGCCCTATTTACTCCATCTACAAAATTTTAATGTATGATATTGTTACCCCGGCTGTAGCCGAAGTGTGTATCCGAGAACAATTAATTAAAAAATTAGACAATTGCCAGAGGCCCATTTCTTGAGGCCATCATAAGTCTAACCTCTTGCCGTTATTTGAATTAAAGAGTGATCTTTCGGCTTTTACACTTGACATAATAACTATGACACACTGACCGTGTCATATATTTTTACGTCATAACGCAGTGTCATCACATGCCACAAAGGAAAAGTGAGCATCTCATGATAATGAAAGTTAGTGGCTCATGTATTGTGAAACGTTACGGTTGAAAGCCAACCTACTTACAATGATGGGTTGAGTAATTCATTCTGAGTCGGATTCCAAGCTCCTCGCAAGACTCTCTCAAAGAACCTCATGAAGGCACTTCCAGATCCTATCAAGGTCAAAGAAAATAAGGAGAAGTATTATTACCTGATACCTTTAAAGGAGAATGAAACCTTTGGAACAAGTAGGCTTGTGTCGAAACAGAAAAATCAACTAGAATTTAATTCGTCATGCGGACGAATTAGGTGGTCTGTCATGATTTGTCATTCAGTGTCGGCTGATGTATGAAATAAATCATTTAGATATCATTGATAATCTTGATCGTAGTCATCCTAAGAATAAGTTTTCACCATTACTAAATGTGATTATTGATGTGGTGATGACAATCGTCAGACATACATCTTCAAACAGATACATACAAGATAGATGATTATACCTCACGGATCAACACGGCAATGCCGGCATGATCCGGGGAGGTCCGGGATAGTTTTGCCCCAGATGACTGTGAACACGGCATCAACACGGCAGCTTCACACGGATCTACACGGATCATACCGGCAGAGCACGTCGTCAACACGGACCAATACGTCAGCAACACGGACCTACACGTCAGCTACACGGACCACCACGTCAGCAACACGGACCTATACACGTCAGCAATACGGACGAACACGTCAAATGCGTTATCCATTGAGCTAGCATATTCCCCATAGAGATTACACGTAAGCAAGTTTGAGAATTACAATTCAAATTTTGCAAGCGAAATACGGGCATGATCCCGGCATCTGATCAAAAAATGGAGGGCACATTTCCGAAAGCTTAGAATCTCAGCTACAACATACTAAAAGCTCAGGGAAAACTGACAAGAAACAATGGAGATATGGCTCACGAAATAGAGGAATGTCGAATCTAGTTTTGAGAAAAAGTCATGTCCCATAGAGATTACACGCAAAACACGTGTGATATGAAAAAAAGCAATTATAATCTGTTTTATCTTGCTAAATTTCAACTTTTATACCTTTTAATTATCATAAAGGATGATGTAAGAAGTGGCAAAAAGAAAAAAAAGTGAAAAAAAAAATCATCTTGTTCACCCCAGGACTCGAACCCGCGCCCTTTAGAAAGCAGTCAAAGCCACGATATTCCCCATAGAGAATACACGTAAGCAATTTTGAGAATTACAAGTCCAATTTTGCAAGTGAAATACGGGCATGATCTCGGCATCTGATCAAAAAATAAAGGGCACACTTCCGAAAGCTTAGAATCTCAGCTACAACATACTAAAAGCTTAAAGAAAACTGACAAGAAAAAATGGAGATATGGCTCACGAAATAGAGGAATGTCGAATCTGGTTTTGAGAAAAAGTCCCATAGAGATTACACGCAAAATGAGGAAAAATGACATGCCTCTTTTCATCGCTGTTTTACGCAATGATGCGTTTCTCAAAACGAAAATTCATGTCAATTGAGGAGAAAGAGTACATTCTAAACTACAACATATCGAAATCTGGGCGAAAAATGATCTATATTCGAGAAGTTACAACCAAATTTGCATAAATTTGATGACGTCATTTTTGAAAAAATGAAATTTTTAGTTTAGGCGCCATTTTGATGACGTCACGATATAATTTAGGGACATTGATGATATGAAATCAAATTTACAACTCATACTCTATCGATATATGAAAAAAAAATTGGGGGTCAATGGACTATTTAAAGAGCTACAGTGAATTTGCAATAGGCATGTTTTTGCCCATATATGGCCTATAGTGAGAGCTCGCGCGCACACGTGCTGCAAACTTTGACGAGTGTTAATTTCGTTATTAATGGTCGTAGAAGGTCGATCAAGGTATCAAATTGTTCAGAATTTTATTATCAATGCAATGATGTAAAAAAAAACGGTGATTTCGCGTTGCGTTTAGGCGTTACGCGCGGAAACGCGCGCGCATGCGTGCGTGCGCGCAAAATTTTGAAATGCTTAAAATGACCTGAAACGTACTCTCGTTTGGTCAAAAAATGATTTTGAGCATTTTGAAATTTTGACGCACGCGTACGCGCGCGTCGTGACCTCCACGTGACCTTTGATGACATGACCTAATGACCCTTAACTTGAAGTTGATGTGATGTTAATTTGATTGATTTTTGATAGTTGATAATGGAGATATGATTGATAATGTGATTTTACAAAATGGCGCCTAGATGACGTCATCATGACCTGATGACCTTGAAAAGCTTATTTTGACGTGTCCATGACAGATCCTATAAATGACATGAAATTCAATGAAAATGATCAAATCTATTTTGAGATAACTTGGCGACAAGAAAATCCGTAAAAATAAATAAATAAATAAAAATAAGAAAATTCTGACGAAATTAAGAGGTGATCTGTCATAAATGACAGACCACCTAATGAATAAGAACAAAGAAGGTTTGAGAAAAATCAGACAAATAATGAGAAAGTTATGAGCATTTGAATATTGCAATAACTAATGCTATGGACATCCTCTGGTTGGCAACGCGACAAGGATGTGTGATGTCACACGTGAATACGTTTCCCTTTGATGGACTATAAAATACCCCAAAATGTCTCTTTTTGCTTTTTCTTATGGTGATACAAACTCTTTATCCATGATGTATTCTTTAAAAATCTGTATTTCATGTCCTCCTATAGAAAGAGTATATGATCTACTGATAGATGTGATAAAAGAGGCAGTTTAATTGAAATATACACTAAAGTAATTGGGAGAGTTATTCACAGGTGACATCACACATCTTTGTCGCATTGCCAATGTGAGGATCTCCATAGCATTAGTGATCCCAATATTCAAATGCTCATAACTTTTTCATTATTTGTCTGATTTTTCTCAAACTTTCGTTGATCTGTTTCTCTGATTTTTCTGTTTTCACAGAAGCTATCTTGTTCCACAGATTTCATTCTTCTTTAATACTGGAACCAGATGATCCATGTCAAAGCCTATAAAAATGATAAAATTTGGTATTCAACAGATTAACATCAGTAAAACGAAGCACATGGGTTGGGGATTGACACCTGGAAATGGATGCTCCCTATACAAAGCTAGAGTATTCCAAAATACTTATCAATGGCATTTACTTCTTTTATCTAGATTCATTGATTTGTTATTATCATTCATTTATTTAGTATTTACTACTATAACAATTATTATTGTTTGTTTTTTTCATTTATGTATATATTCATTTTTTTTTTGGGGGGGGGATCATTTTCAATTGGTCTTGTAAATTTCAAATTGAAGCATAGTATTTTTCTTTTCTTTTTTAATCATACATTTGCCTTTAAACTTTAAAAAACCTACAAAATTAACTATTACGATTTTGAAAAAATATTTAATATAATGCCAAAAAGGGGGAAAATTGTACACAAAATCGGTGTTCATTTGAGAAAAATAGCTCACTGAGAGAGGGAGCTCGCGAAAAGGTATCCAGAAACTTATTTCAATTACTCTTTATGTAAAAGTCGGTGAAAGCAAGCATACCTCTGACAGTTCCGATGATGACCATGATGATGAATCCCTGAGGATAGACCTGAGCAGCCTGAAGCACACCCAGTCCGACCTTGCGTGCCCTGACAGCCTCCTTCATGGGACCGACCACAAGCTTCCCCGGGAAGCTGGTCACCAGCTTGTAGAACACATCAGCAGGTGAGTAGAAGATAAGGTACCTGGAAGAGAAAGAGGAGTTTTCAAGCTCAGCTAATGCTTCATGGTAAAGTGTCAATTATGGGAATTATACTTTCTTACTATTTTACAATGCTGCTTTTTAAAATGTGTCTAATTCTCAATTATCTGCTTTACTGCATTTTATTTTATTTAGCATAGAATAAACCTGATAAGGTTGTACTTCTGGGCAAACACAAGAAGGTAAGAAAGCTGGTAAGCAACTTCTATCCAACGGCGCCAAATCCGATGCTATATTAATGAAATGCTTATTAATGGTATCAGCAGTCTTCTCATTCCGATCTTTATCATTAGGTTCAACACCAGGTACAGCAATAACGTTAGATGTGTTATTCTTTTTTGTAATAATCTTGATTTGTTTATACCAGTCTGCTGGATTTGTTGATTTAAGATGAGATACACGTGTGTTATAATAATGCTTTTTTGCACTTTTTATCATTCTATTTACTTTATTTCTGAGACTACGCCACAGAGGTTTATTATTCTTCTCGAAAGCCTTTTCTCTTTCAATTATGATTGCCTTTATCTGTGGTGTCATCCAAGGTTTGTCATTAGCCTTTATCTTAATTTTCTTAGTCGGTAATAATTCATCCAGCTTTGATAGAGTAGTTAGAATAAGAAGAGAATATTTTTCAGAAGGATCTTGCAGCTGTAATATATCATCCCAAGAATATTGAGTGATCCATTGACCATATAAACGCAAACCACTGTCTGGTAGAGGGCGGGCAAGTTTTATTTTTATTTCCTTTCTTGAGCGTGCCAAACTATCAATTGGTCTTAGCAGTACACAGTTATGGTCACTTTTTCCAAGAGGTGAGGTGACACTAACAGGTAAGTAAAACTTTTCACAATTCATTACAATTTTGTCAAGTATATTATTATCTCTTGTTGGAATATTTACAACTTGATGAAAGTTATCATTATTCAAAATTGGTTCAGTATCAAGGTCATTCATGTCACCCATCACAAAAATGCCAGCATCAGGATGTTTTGTAAGAACATCATCAATCGTAGAAATAATATGATCAATATATTCCTGCCCATATGGACTACGTGGTGGAAAGTACAATACACATACGACAATACGTGATATTTCACGAGGTAATAATCGTGGTCGTACACAGACCCACAAAGCCTCAACATTATCAGGTACCAAAACAGGAATAATACTAGGATTAAAAATATCTTTAACGTATAAAGCCAGTTATTTACTATTACTATTTACCGCCCTTTCTCAGCAATGCTTTCATGTTTTTTGTTTTAACCCGTTCTGTGAGAGCAGTGGTCACAAAATTGTTACAGTAGTGAAGTGGAACTTCCTGATGGCAATGCTGCAAAGTCTTGGCAACATGTTCTACGTTCGTTGATGGTTACTTCTTAGCATAAGTGGAGCGATAAGCCAGTCAGTCTAAACACAATAGAAATGTTGCTGAGGTTGGTTAAACCACTGGGCCCCGTCTTACAAAGAGTTGCGATTGATTCAATCAATCGCAACTATGGACAGCTAGCAACGTTGATATGTATTATACATGTTTTTCAAAATATTTTCTAGCTTTGAGGTATATTCATGCATTGTTTTCTTAAAAATTCACTGTGCTTCTCTTTCTTTACAAAGGTCATTGTGCAAATTTCCTGTAGAATTTATGACACTGATAGATTTCCATAGAGTTACAATTGATTGGATCAACCGTAACTAGCCCCTCTTACAAAGAGTTACAAAGACTTGGTCTTCCTTACCATACTACTGTAGCAATGCCGATCTTCAAGTGGTATGCAAAGGGAGCCAAGAGGGACTGTCCTAATAGAGCATTGCTCAGTATGTATCCAGCGAAACAGGACAGCATGCTACACACCCAGCAAGCGAGGGGGTTGTTCTCCGCCAGAGAGATGCATCCTGTATGGAGATGGAATGGAGAACACTTGTGAGCAATGCATGAAGGAAAAGAATTCAGATAGCAAGAAAACCAGCAGAAAGATTTATTTTTTTAAATTCTATGACATTCATGTCATATTCATAATCATCCTGTAGAATTTTCAAACAACACCACTGCATCGTACATGTATATGTGATATAAGTTTGTTTTTTTAATAAAAAATTTTGTCAGACAAAAATGATGAAGCCAATCACTCCCCAGGGCTCGGTCTTACAAAGACTAAACAATACATTAAAAATCAAAGTTAAATTGAGATCAAAATTCCTGTATCGCAACGACACAAGATCAATCACAGATTGATTTGAATCTACACAAGTTTTTATGGAACGGGGGCTAGGGATGGCATAGACAGCTGGCAGCCGTCTGTTTCGAGTTTTTTTTAATCATTTTTTTAATTTTTTTAATTTCTCCTTGTACACAGACAGCTCCCTATCGTGCAGCCACCATTAGGGAACTTACAATGCAAATTACCCCCGTCGGGGCTCTTAAATTTTTTGTCTTTAATGAATCAAACTTTTGAAAATTAACGCGACCGAAATGCAAATTAATATTCACTCTTGGCATTAATTGCCAAACAGGGAAAAAAATCAAGTTGAAAGGAAAAAAAACAGTGACTTACCTCGGCTGTCGCACACCTTCACTTCCTGTTTTATCTGAACTTATAGTACATAAACATATGGCCATCGAGTCCCCTGTACAGATCGCGCTAGAACTTCGGTCTCTGTATTTGGTGAGTAAAGCCAACGGAGTTCAGCTGAGCAACCAACATAACAGAGACCGAAGTTTTTGGTCTAGGGATGGCACTGCCCAAACTTGTGAATTTCTTACCATCTCCTGCATCTCTCCGGAGGGCTAGAATCATCATGATGTAATGGGCCACATCAAAGAAGGGAAACAAGGGTAGCTGGGCATACGTGTTGGCATACTCTATGAATAGATGGTAGTCTGGAATATAAGCTGTGTAATTCATCTTCGATTAGAGGTGCTGCGTATGGGGTCTTTGAACGTTTAGATGACTTCAAAAGATGACTCAGATAATCTGTAGGGGAAATTAAAAATATACTATCCAAATAATTGCTATGATATTAAATATTCATGGGAAGTCCAAAACGTATGAGGTATACTTTTGGACACTTTTCACTGATCCAATATCAAACACAGAACTTTTTCTTAAAGGGCAAGTTAACTCTGACAAAAAGTTTACCGTAAAATAGCAGAAAAAATAATAAAACAATATTGCTGAATATTTTTTTTTCAATTAATTTTATTCATTCATTTAAATATCAATGTAAAAATCATACATAACTGCACAATTACTTAAAATATACTTTAAATGATTAGGGTGCCCCTATTAGCGAAAGCTTGATGATTCACTCTTTCAATGCAACCATCCTGCCTGTGAGGAATCTACAGGTATGTAGGACTACATGTACAATGTATGGTATGCCGATGCTGCACAGAGCACACACCTTAAAAAAAAATCATTAAATATCATTTTTGTGACCAAAATTACTAGTTTCCATACAGTTGCAATTCATTTTTCATTAGTAACTTGGGAATAATTTTTGTACTCACCAGAGCACTCAAAAACTTGAATTTTGGGCATATTTTTGTGTACGCCCTCTGTTGGTGGAAAGTAATATGGTAAGAAAATTTTCATTTTTTGATCTCTATTTTTAATTCAGAAAAAATAATTTAAAGAATCAAATTTACTTAAGAGCCAAGTTCTTTGATAAAAAGGTGTAATGGAAAGTAAGTAACTGACAGTATAAAAAAAATCAAGCATTTGTCCCAACGAAAAAGAGAAAATAAACCAAATATTGCCAACCTTATTTTGTCACACATGGAGATGTAACCAAGAACAAGGTTATATCATAACCTTGTTCATTGAATGAGTGGGACACCCAGTACATAATATATCTAAAGACTAAACATATTGTAAAGGCACTAGACCCGCCTTAATTCAATACATTTGGAGATATTCCCCAAAATATTTAGAAATATGGATTTTATCTTGATTTCATACCTTTGTTATTTCCAGGGTAATCTTTTGTCTGTATTTTCTTTATCAATCTATCAACTATATGAGCGGAGGATCGAATTATGCAGCAATGACCTTTCGCACTGAATTGCACTGGTATTCAAACTAGTGGTGGCGAATCTCAAAATGGTTTAGATTTCTGAACTAAATCTAGATTTATGTCAGTCTCTGGCTTTGACTAATTCCGTGTTTGGTCTTATCTCAAATGGTCAAGTCCATGGTCAGATGAGACAAGGCCAAGGGCACATTGAGAGACAGGACCATCTTTCATCGCTGGGTTGAATACTAGTGTTGGTAGGTTGAAATAGCCATTGGTGTAATTGGTATGGGTTGGTATGTGAACAATGCTGGGGGACAATTCAATCACAATGGGCAACTGATCAGGCTCAGTGAGCTGCAATACAACTTACAACTTACAAGGCATAGACCATGCACACAGACAGTACCATTAGACCACTACCAGCTACAGAGAGTTCATTACTACACACACACTTGAAGTTGAACTGAGGTTGGTGATAGCACTTGGAGCTGCTGCAGGGAATGACAAGACTGGGAGTAAGGTAGGATAGTATTATATACATGTGTGTACGTGCCTTAGTATATCTATGTATATTTATTTCTGGCCCCTCCACAATAAGGCCAAGGGCAGATTGAGAGACAGGACCATCTTTCATCGCTGCGGTGAATACAATTGTTGGTAGGTTGAAAAAGCCATTGCCACATTTTTCTATCACACGCACGTACAGTTGACAGATTGATAAAAACAATACTGGCAACAGACAACCCTGAATTTCCTCTTGGAAATGAGAAAGGTCTGAAATTAAGGTAGACATGGTAGATTCCCTATTTCTATATAATTAAGTTGTCCAAACGGGTTGAATACTAGTGGATGTATAGTAGGCCTAACATAACAACAAACATTACAGAAGAAATAATTAATACAAATATTACAAAAGAAATAAGACAGTAAACCCATACAGGCAGTAGAGGTGCACGGCCAATATTGGATTTGGAGACTGTCTCCAATGTGGGAGATTATCTCCAATATTAGAGACTTTTGTAAAGAATTTGGGTATCCAATTCCACAGACAGTCTCCAGTTTTGGAGTCCAATTTCCTTTGTTTATATTTGCTGCAAAAGGATTACTTTGGCAGCAAATAAAAATGTGATAAGCAGATTCCTCTTGAAAAATTACCCCTTTTCACCATCTACTTTTGTTTTGATAAGGATTTTTGGTCAATCACACAGAAAACAAATGGGCTTCTCACCTCAGTGAGACAAAACTTTGGGTGGAAAAAATCATGCTTTTGTTGGTGTTGTTTCTTTTGTCCTTTTGCAAAGCAAGTCTCCAAAGACCAATGTGAGACTGAGACTCTGTGAGAGATTGTCTCCCTAGATTGGAGAGTCTCCCATATTGGCCATAGCCTAGGGAAGCGAGGGAGTCAGATTTTACAAGGCCAAGGCCAGGGTGTTTGAGAAAAATTGAAAAGTTTGATTTGAATTTTAATTGAAACAAAAGGGAACAAATGGAGGTACCCGTAGTAATGTTTCCTGTGGCAGCCTGCTGTGGACGGTTCCCTCCGCGGGCCGAATCTCTTTGGGCCTTGGGTCAGGTCGCAGCAGCAGCAGCGCGCAGCGGTGAACCTCAGGCTCCACAAAACCGCCTATGCGAGACCCAGCAGTCGCGGCGGAGCTTCAGATGGTAAACCGCTAAACTTACCCGTGATAACGTCTCGAACAATACCAGAATCCAATCGCTTCTCAGACCACTTCCCCTTAAAAATCGAAAATTTTAAGTACTCTTGAAAACTTAGACTTCGTGGTTGTCATTGTATTATCTCATTCTGGCGCGCATTCTGGTTATTTTCAGTAATTTCAGCTAGCTGCTTACGTGGAAAAAGTACTCCAACTTTGTCCGGAATAGTATCTTCAACAGAGCAAATTAAAACGAAAAAAAGAAGAAAAGATGGTTGGAAATAATAGATCGGTAAATTGCCAATCCGTCATAGTATAACGCTATCTCTCTGCAATCCGTCCACTCACCCGGTAGCGTACACAGGATCTTTGAAGGGGGAGGTTCAAGCTGAATAAAAGTTGACAAGCAAAAAAAAGATCTTCAACAAAAAATGTATTTATTAAAAGAATATTAATACAAAAGAGTTTCAAAAAGTTAAAAGGGGGTTTAATGGAACCCCCTGTAACCCCCCCTGCGTATGCCACTGCACTCACCACATGGTCTACCTTCAGGCCATTCCGTCCATCAACATTTTGTCTAACAACCATCTGGTACAATAACCATTTGATATCACTTCGTCTAATGACAATTTCATCTCATTATCAGTTGGTCAGCTAATACTCGTTTTATTTTTATTAGTTTTGCCCAATTAACACTTTGACCAAATGGTATATGGACTAAACTGCTATTGGACCGACTGGTTATTAGAAATGGTAATAAGTGGACGAAATGGCAATTAGACCATGTGGATATTGGACGGAGGCTGCAAATAGACATGTGGCTGTTCGCAGTGATCCATCATGAACAGAATACACTTTTTTATTTACTGAACCGAAAGGGATCATTTTAAGCATTGTCCAACATAAAGGAAACTGAAGAGAGGATATAGATCTCACTAATTAATGATGCGAGCGCGAAGCGCGAGCTGAAAAAATGGACAGGCAGGGGCATACTAATCACTGTCGGTACAGAAGAGCTGAAAACTTTTGATATTTTTAAACTTGAAAACTTCACATTTTCGCAAGTTTAATAATAAACTCAGATTTTGCATATGTAATTGAACAGATGTGTATATAAATATCACGCGTGCGCAAAGCGAGAGCTGAAATTGTTTATGTTGAACCGAAAGGAACAGTTGAAGCACTGTCCAACATCAAGAAAACACTATGGAGAGGACATGCTAGCTGGATCTCACTTAAACATATTATGCGACCGCGAAGCGCAAGCTGGATTTTTTTTAGATTTAGACCATAAACCGGGACATTCACTGTCGGTACAGAGAGCTCCCCATATTCGCATTGAGAAAAATAAATCACGCAATATAATGACGATGCAATTAGACATTTATTCTAAATTTGACAAGGATAATACCGAGAAGAACAAGGTACATGAAGCAGTTGGAACAACTCTGCGTGACCCGACACACAGGGCTCAGACTGACGACTGTCGGGAAAATGACATAATGTCGGCATGACATTTTGTCATTTTCCCGACAAACGTCAGTACAAGAGCCCTGCGCTTGCATAAGAGATATTTATAATTTTCCCAACATCTCAGACTGCGCAACTTTACTGTGGTGGGGGGACAGTCCCGGGGACAGTCAAATGTATTGCTGTACACACGCGTGACCAAATTATTTCAAAGCATCCCTAAACGAGTTTTTCTCTGTGTACAAAATAACCCCCGAAACAAGTTTTTCGCGGGCTTGCACGTTTTGGCACCTAAACAAGTTGTCGCTAGAATATGACTCCGGGGAAAAAGCTTGCGGAAAATACATACCCTAAACACATTTGGCTAGTCTTAAAAAAAATTGGAAGAAAGCATACCCTAAATACGTTTGACCCTGCCATTGACCATTGTCCAGTTTTTCAAAACTACACCTTTTTAAAAAAAAGTTGTGTTTTTGATACCTTTAACAAGTGCATGCACGGCCCGCGTCCTAAAACTGAAAAAAACCCTCCCCCTTTAGTTACACCGACACACAGGTTTACCTGTTTAAAACTTCGTCAACCCCCTCCCCTTCTCTCTCTGATTTTCTCCTTTCTTTTTGTTTTCCTCTTTTCGTCTGCCCCTTCCTTCCTTTCTTTCTTTCTTTCTTTCTTTCTTTTTTCCTCTTTCTCTTATTCCCTTTTCTTTTTTTCTCCCTTGTTTTTTTTTCCTTTTACTATTTTCTTTATTTTGTCCTCGACAGCAGCGCAGATGTACCGACGATATTCAGAGTAGTGGGGTGTCGCACCCCCCCCCCTTAGCAACGACCCTGCATAGGTTTCAGATTTTGGGACCGAACGATTTTACCAAAATAGGTGCCCCTCATCTCCCCACACCCTCCCGGCGTGGAAGGAGAAGAAGAAGAGAAAAAGGGAGAGAATGTGAAAAAGAGGAAGAAGAAAAAGAAGAAGACGAAGAAGAAGAGGAGGAGGAAGAAGAAGAAAAAGAAGAAGAGAAAGAGGGAGAGAAAGTAAAAAGAGGAAGAAGAGGAAGGAGAAGAAGAAGAAGAAAATGAAGACATTTTGCTAGAGGAGATACGATAGCGGTAAAGCGCCCCAAAACCCTGCGATTATTTCATATAAATTATCACCTTGTATGAAAACAAATGGTCTTATATGCACTCTTCAGTGGGTGTGTAAGATATAGAATTTTTCGGCCCACTGGAAGCAAGTAATATGAGGGGGCATGCTCACCCATCGTCACTTTTTTTGTAGGGGGGGGGGTGGTTCATGTCATACAAATGAATCAATATTGTAATCATTCCTACCAACGAATGATGCAGCAATATTCTTAAAATTTGAATCACAATCGAAATGCTTTTTATTTTACGGTGCAAAATTGTGATGAGTAAACCGCATAGGCATATTAATATGAATCGTCTATATCCCTCAAATAGAACAGATCTACATACATACATCCTTTTTCATCTCCTTCCCACATCTCCAGTGGCGTATACGTAATAAGCAAAACAAATCAGGGGCTATATAGATATCAGGGGCGGATCCAGCTTTCGCCAATAGGGGGGGCCGAAAAATATTTTGATCAACATTTTTTTGATTGGCCGCTACAATCTGGCTTTTTTGGTTGGTTTTTCAGGGGGTAGTCCTAACTAAAGACTGAAGTATTAAGTATATGTTAGTATTTATTGCTATAAACAATATAAGGTATCTCATGTGGTCTTAATGAATGCGAACGCGAAGCGAGAGCCAAAAATCTTTGATATTTTATGTCCTTAGAACTGAAGATTCAGAGCAGTTTTTATAATCATGAACAAAAATAAGTATCCGACTAAACAATGCGAGCGCGAAGCGCGAGCCGAAATTTTATCATATAGTAACGTGAAAAGGGACTCAATTAGTACTGTTTTTAGTTATTAATATAGAGGATACAAGTATCACCAATTAAACAATGAGAGTGCGAAGCGCGAGTTCAAAATTTCTGATATTCCGACCTGAAAAAAATGAACAGGCTAAGCGCGTTTTTATTTAAATAAACAAGCTGTGTGTCTCAAACAATTAAATGCGAGCACGAAGCATGAGCTTAATTTTTTGATATACTGACATGATAAAGGAGCATTTTGACAAATTTTGGTAAGAATTTCCAAAGAGCATAGATTCTCACGAATCAAACAATGCGAGCGCGCAGCGCGAGCTGAACATTTTGATACACATTAACAATTTGTGTAAATCAAACAAAATAATGAAAGCTTGATGTACGAGCTCGCGCTGCGCGCTCGCATTGTTTGATTCGTGAGAATCTAGAATTTATATAAAGTCTATTTTCCAATTCTTCCCCTCATGCACCTTTTTTGGGGTATCCTTTCGGGGTCGGGCCGGTCGTTGCGAGACTGTAAATTACCCATCATGGGTAAAATACCTCTTTCTTACCTTTCTTTCTGTTTTTCGTAGTTTCAATCAAGGTAAAGAGTACACTTTTTTCTGCAGGTTGTCAAAAAATAGGGCCGGGGCCGGCTCGGCCCCCTCATGGATCCGCGCCTGGATATGGCGTATCGTATGAAATTCTTTGAAAAATTGAATTTTCTATATTTCTATTACAATTATCCAATAAGTTGATATATTTTGACGTAATATTCGGAAAATATGAATTTACCCTTTCTCTTTTTTTCTTGTATTTTTTTTCTTCGTTTTCCCCCCTCACGCCATGCGAAAGAACTTGACTATCCAGGCATATAATATCAAGTTTCTATTCTCATTTTCTCTTTATTTTTTGTCATCCCCTCTAGTGGCGAAGATAGGGGGGGGGGGCCTGGGGGGCACGTGCCCCCCCCAGAAAAAATTGGCAGAGCAAAAAAAAAGGGAGAAAGAAAAAAGAATAGAAGAAGAAAGACAGAAGAAAAAAGAAGAGGAAAATAAAAGGAGGAAGACGAGTGAATGAAATAATGTGAGGGAAAGACTTGCAACTAAAAAAACCTTTTCATATTATTATGTAAAATTTTTGCCGGCGCTTCGCGCCACAATTGCCTGTTCGATGGGATGCATATCTTGCTCAATAGGCTGATGTGGAGCAAGTTTTGAAGTGAATATGCAAAACATATTTTAGCTCGGACATCGAGCTTTCATTTTTTTTCATTTACAAATTTAAGTGCTCTGTAAAATGTCCGTTTTATGGTCTACATTATCAGCATTTCAAGCTCACGCTGCGTGGTCACATTGTTTGATTTGCCAAGTTCATATTGTCTACATGTATTCCATAATGTTCCATTAAACAAATGTATTCAGAATGCCCAGATTTTATGTCTAAATTTTTTTTAATATAAAACATGCGCGATAGCGTGCATGTTTTTTATTCAAAATGGACTTAAATTATCCAGTTTTACATCAGAATATCAATAATTGTCTGCTCATGCACGCTTCACGATCGCATTATTAATGATACCCAATTGCCCTATATCCTATTTATGACTTACAAAATATGAATAGAGTGTCCCGCTTTTAGGTCTAAAATCTCAATTTTCTTCCTCTCGCGCTTCGCGCTCGCATCAATTGTTTACTACCTATCCCATTAATTAATACAAAAAGTGCTTAGAATGACCATCTTTTTAGGTCGGAATGTAAAAAAATTTGCTCGCGCTTCACGCTCGCATTATTGAAATATATACCGTCTTCATGGGTAACTGTAAGCAGTCCTTAACAGGTCCCTTTTCGATAATGCTAGAACAGTTGATAAAAATTTATGTTAGCGCTTAGGGGTACATACGAATCTTGTTCAGGATCACACATAACATTGCCCAGAAAATTAAATTTCAAGAAAAAATACATTAAAGTAAAAAAAAAATCGCTCGCGCTTCGCACTCGTACTTTTTTAAGGCTTATGAGATTATTTTAGATTTATGTTGTTTAATAAGAATAAAACTAACAAGTGACTGATATAGGTGAAGATAAATTCGGGCCCCGTCCCCTATTGGCGAAAGTCGGATCCGCCCTTGTGGACACATACACACACTCACACACCGGAAAAATGGCCGGTGCCGCCCCCCCCTGAAAAAGCAAGGACCCCCCAGTGCCCCCCGGGAAAAAATCCTAGCTACGCCACTGATCCCCTCCAACTTTGTTGTTTTCTGTACCGTTTTGTCATAACTTCATCAACAGCTTTCGAAGACGTTTTGTACTCTCCTCGATGACATTAACATAATTCCCCAAAATAAAATCAATACTCTATTTGATTACACTTATTTATCAAACAAATTCGTATTTAATCATTTCGTTTAGAATAACACCATAGTACTATATGAGTCAAAACCGGTTCAGAAATAGCCATCTACTCCTTACAATACAGATAATTATCTGAAAAAGACAACTATGGAATTTCAAATGTTTTTTAACACCACATTGATATTGGCAGCAATATGCATGTATATAAAAGCAAGAATTACTATAATTTGTATTACTAGTGTCATTATTATTTCTATGTTTTCACCGTCAATAATTACATTATCAATATACTTCTTTTTTATTATTATCATTATTATTATTGCTATTATTATCATTCAAATATTATTATTACCATTATCATCATCAATCATCTTTATTAACATCTTCATCATCATTATCATCAACATAATCATAATAGTTAGTGTCTTACAATCAAGCCACTATAAATCGTTACAATTTTCAATTTGATATCATGCATCACATTCTGGGTAATAATAAATGTAGTATGCTTTCAGATACAAAAAAGGAAACATAGAATTTCTGTAAACGGGTATTTAAAATGCATAGAATTTAGTATTGCATATGATGGCACGTACATTATGTATGACTATGGTACGAAATATATGAAATTTATGATGGCACAATGTTTTATAAATCTATACATTAACATACTTTTTTCTCCAAGTATCTTCAAAATGCTTTGATTATTGGAATATGTTAACATTTTATTAACCTCCCGATTAACGTCTCATTGTGATAGCAACGAGTAAATACAGTTTATAGAAAAATCATACATCATTGTTTCTTTCATTTAATGATTTATCTATTAGCTGAAACCCACCTAGGTAGGATAGACTTGAAGATATTTATAGAAACTTGTGTTTACCACGTAACTATAAAAAAAAAACATTCAAGCTTTTATTCATGTCTCAACATTCAATTTCTATTATGAATATATACATAAACTATCGTAATTACATTACATGCAATATGTACAAAAACATGAAACAAATATTGCAATATAAACACTACAATGGAAGGTATGCAATGTTTTGGCAAGAATAACTGTGTACTTTTAAGGCATCTCACTTTCATTTCAATTTATATTTGGGAGATTACAGAGGCTTGCGATTCAAATACCCCTTACGGTCCAAGAATAATAATAAAAAAAAAACGATTAGAAAACACTAGATCTTGGCAATCAATAGACGGCAGTCAAAATCAAAATTGATGAGTTTACCAGACATACTCGCCAAGATCATATCATTAAAGTATCATGAAACAGATGGTACACTATCATAAGAATATTGAGAGAAATCAAAGTGAGTGATCCCAGAAAATAAAAAATGTAATGTTTTGTGCAAAAGTAAAATAATATTATGTGGAACAATGAATCAATATATCTCCCCCTCTACCTTAAAAAGCATTGGGGATGGTATCTAAAATCTATGTCATCTTCTTCAATTGCGATAAATGCCACTAAATATTGCAACTGATGCATATTTCATTAGCTATAAATCAGTACCCCAAAAATCCGTCAACAGTAGAGTTAATACCTCTTGTATTTTCCAACCAAAATTCTATCATAATTCTACAATAGCTAACTCTTATCCCCATGCAGGTAACACATTTTTATTGATCAATCAAACAGATTTATTGATTTGTATTATTTGAAATAATAATTTGAAGTAACATTATAAATAAAATCCGGTTCTTGACCCATTTGGGGTGATAAATGCATGAGTAAAATTGTATGACACCCTACCAAACGACTTGTCTGGGAATAAGATACTCAAGACTTCAGACAATATAACAACAAGCTAGAGTAACATCGCTGCGCAATCTTCCAGCATTATGATCATAGGCCGAAAATGATGGGGGGCTGCATGATCCAGCTACCTGGATTATAGGTTAAAACTATAAACATTTCAATAAACCATCGCTGTCAGGAATTGGAAGGGGGATTCTCTCCTTGATACCCTCTTTGTTCACATTAGCAAAATATATAAATAATTGCCTTAATCATCTCGTAAAATTATTCATTCCAACATCTAAGTATAAATTCCGTAACTGAAGCAGCGCAAAATATTAAGTGAAAGAATTTAAATCTGACAATTTTCCTTATTGTGTCGGATATATGCCCATATAATGTTTGTCTATATTACATATAAACAAAAATCACTTATGCATTTTCATTTTCAGGATTTGTTTATGTATGCATGAAAACAACATGAATTTCTATAAATGGATAACAAAACAATTAGTATCGGAATTGTTATTAAATATATTTGGAGATAATTAAGCTAAATAAAATGACTGAACAATTGGACAGATCCCGATTGATTCCATATCTTGTTCACGTTTAGGAGAGAACACTGAGGGCCCCTATGTCCGGTAGTTTTCATAGATGTCATAAGAATCCAAATACAGTCTCATAACAGAGTGGATGAACTCATACTGGTCCTGGAATAAAACAAATCAATTATTTTTTATGTTTAATAATGATAAAATAGGCATGAATATCCATCTATCTAGATACAATTTACTCCAAGGTGTACAAGAGAAATAAAATAAGAATAAGAAAGATTATGAGAGTGCCTTAACGCTAAGAACTGATAATGTTTAAAAAGACCAGTTCAGAATCGAAAGTCTCTAATGATCATGATGACGTTATATTTCTAAAATGTAAGGGTAAATTAATCCAAATATGATTTGTTAGAAAAAGTCTTTTCACCATAGGCTAGGAGTCTTTAAGATATGCTGGTGTATAAGGCATGGTGGGTCTTGTAAATATTTTCTCATGAATTACCATTTCAAACTTTGTATGTAAAAAGAAGAATTTTTAACTCTATACGCTTGCAAATTGGCCACAGTGTAACAAACGTGTTCTTATATGTATTTATATTTTCTTATGAAAATACATACAAGCAATTTTTAATACAACCAGTACCTCCCCTCTTTTATTCATTTTGTTTAAATTTCTGGGTACTGTGTTGACTTCAAAGACTATATTAGAATGACCTTTTAAAAATATTTTAACATATGTTTAGAGTGGTGTAGTCTACCATCTCACACAATATATGACCATGCAATGTCACAGCTTGAAAGGGTAAAAAAAAAGGTACCAGTCTCTTACCAGTGACGCCACAGCCCCTGTCCGAATTGCCCTCAGTCTCTTACATGCCTGGAATACATCTACCAGTTTCTCTACATTCAGTCTCTCCAGGACTGATGAGAGAGCACAGAAAGTTCCTGTGGCCCCTTCACCATCCCTAAAGAAAATTAAAACACAATTGTGACGATGAGAACTTGTCATAGATTGTAAAGCAGTTCATGAAATTCCAAGACCATTGTCGGAAAACACATTCCTCATAAAAATACTGTACCAGCATTTTACAAGCATCAACATATCGGCAACAGCAGTAATAAATATGTTTACTGCCCTAATTTGTGACTACCAGGATATATCATGATTGCATCGAGGAAGAACTAATCATAATTCTGAATTTATTTCAAATACGCCTATGACACTACTGACAGCAGAAGAGATGTCGACCAGTTTTCTTCCGATACGGTACATTTGGTGGCAGCGGTGGGATTTGAGGGCTTCTTTATTAAATCTTGTATAGAATAACCAAGTAATGGTTGAGATTAATAAATTTCTTTGAGATGTTTCTATACTGATGACAGCAGATAGATGTGTGGACCATTTTTCTCCTCCATATGATACAACTGATGGTATATGTCAGTTTCATTTTGATATTTCACAACTGGTGACAATGTCGGGTATGAGTTTTCTTAATATTTTCAGCAGATGTGGTTTTAGGGGAGGAGACAAACGGTTCCATTGAGATAACATAGCTCTGTTACAGCTTTAAGGTTGATAAGGTTGTACACTTGGTACTACTCACAGTGGGAATTGAGTTAACTTCTACAATAGGCATAAACATTCTTTTAGTTTGCTGGGGGCCATTTAGTGTTACTGGAAAAAAATTATAAACAAGTATTTACAAAGGACCTTATGACTGAACTTACTTGCAATGGACCAGGATTGGTGTGTCTTTGGCATTGGATTCATTCCATACCATGGCTCTACGATGAAGCTCCATGAAAGAGATTGCAGAGGTACATACCTCAGATGCCATTGGCCATGTCGTCAGGTGCAGTTGATACACTGTGTGAACTCGAGACTGCAACAGATATGTTGGAAAAAAGGAATGCACTCTTGTAATTGTCATCTCATACTATGAAAGACATAGTTCTACTAATCATGATAAAAAAATTACATATCAAAAGAAAGCAATTCCAGACTTTTGTCTAAAGTTGCTGGTTGCCAGGTTGAACTGCAGTATGCGATACAGGACACAAATAAAATTTATGTGAATAAATGAATCTATGAAAAAATAAAAATAAAGTACAAAAAAGAGAAATAATTGAAGAAAAAATATGTATAAAGATACATTAAAACAAAATATAAAAAAAGTGAGCGAAGAGCTGTTTTACCTACCTTGGAAGTTGTGCTTCTGACTTCCATTGTCCTACATGATATCTCATCATAATGTTCCTCATTGAGGAGTGTTATCGTGAAGGGACCATGGGTGATGTCACTCTGTGAAGAGTACGCCCAGTATTCTGCCATAGACTATGTAAAGGAAGACAACAAGTAAATGATGAGATGCATAAGTGATCAACTGATATAATAGGCGCAAATATAAACATTTACCATACAAAGGAATTTTCATTAGAAACCTGTGATTGATTTGCACAAGATTAGGCTTATTGCTGAGCATGGAGCATATCCTGTGGATAACCAATGCACTCGTATTGCCAATCATATAACACTAAAGAAACAATTAGTCTTGATTAAAACAACCTTTCTTTAAAACAGAATCAATAGAATGTGTTTGCTGTTAAACCAATATTTTTGCAAAATCTTAACTAGTTCAGGTTAAATAAACACCTTTCTTCATTGAAATGCAAATGGCCTGTCCAAAAATATTGCTCTGTATTTATCCTTTAAGTGAGTGTACTAGGTTTAAAGTTCATCATCATGAGTCTGTGATTTTGATGATACCATTTACCTGATCCTCTGAGGCCATACCGTTGAGCATGACAATGGTAGAAATCCTGTAATCAAAGATCAATCGCCAGAAGTCAACAACAGTATCTGGGAGAGGGGTCTGGGTACCAATGAACATGTCCTTCTTTGTGTATCCCTGGAAGACCAAAAAAAAAAAGGCTATTACCACCATGAATATTCATATTCATCATCACCAGTATCAACATATCATTATCAACGACGTAGTAAGGACCAAGTTACCAACTGACGTTTTCTAAACATTAAAAAAATCAAACCCTTTATGAAAACATGTCTAGAATATTCAGAAATCGTTCAAAAACTTTTCATGCACCTTTCCAAAACGTTAAAAAAAACTTTCCATTTCCATTTGTGGAAACGTTCTTAAAAAAGGCCATGTGAAAACCTTTGATAAAAACCAAACAAATAGAAATGGAAGTATGATTGTGATGTGCTTAAAGGTCAAGTCCACCTCAGATATGTGTTGATGTGAATAAATAGAATAAAATCATACTAACATAATGCTCAAAATTTCATCAAAATCGGATGTAAAATGAGAAAGTTATGACATTTTAAAGTTTCGCTTTGATATTTTTCACAAAACAATGATATGCAAAATTCAGTGACATGCAAATGAGACAGTCGATGATAAACCTCACTCACTATTTCTTTTGTTGTTAATTGTTTGAATTATACAATATTTAATTTTTTAAAGATATTTAATTTTTTAAAGATTTAATTGGCAATTAGGACTAAATTGACTGAACCATATAGAGTCAAACAATACTAATTTCACATGTTCGGAGAGAAATAAATCTATGTTTCACTTAAAAATGAGGAGAAAATTAGAATATTTTATATTTAATTTGATAAAATACAAAAGAAATAGTGAGTGGATGACGTCATCAGTCTCCTCATTTGCATACTAGCCAGGATGTGCATATAACTGTTTAAATCGAAAATTTAAAATGTTATTACTTTCTTATTTTACATCCGATTTTAATGAAATTTCAGTGTTTTGCATGTCGGATTTTTCTCTTTTAATTCAAATCAACTTGTGTTGGGATGGATTTGTCCTTTAAGTGTCCTAGCTTTGTCACTCTTACCTATCCTATGCCAATATCATAACCTATCCTAAATGATCCTCATCAACATCATCCTCAGTGTAAATGATGTTACAAAAATAATATAAATAATTTCATTTTAGCTCCTCCTTCTCGAGGTACATCAGTAAAATCTTTACTCTTAATGAAGTCAACTATGAGTCACATTTCAGTAGTGGTTTAGCAAGTCAGGTTCACATTTGATAATTCTCCATGCATCCCTCTTTTCTAATGATTTCTAAAGAGATATAATACAGTTTCTGATGATGTATAGAAAGGTTTGAAGGACACTTTGTTCTTGTAATTGATACGCATGCTGTGATCTCTATACCAAGAAAGAATTTAACTTACGGGCAAAAAGGAAGCATTTATGTAGTTGGTTCCACCATCAACCTCTGTGATCAGATATGGCCTGGATTTGTCCGCTGATAAAAAAATTTAAAAAAATAGTTTGTCATAAGAATTTGGTAAAATGAAATAATGCTTGCAGAAATATAGAACGTACGTTGACCAACGATTCAAAATGAAAAAGGTACCAAATTTTACATTGAAACGAACAGCAGTGTGGAAGTTCAGAGACAATCTGTTGCTTTCCCTTCTCAGTGTGGAAGTTCAGAGACAATCTGTTGCTTTCCCTTCTCAGTGTGGAAGTTCAGGGACAATCTGTTGCTTTCCCTTCTCAGTGTGGAAGTTCAGAGACAGTCTGTTGCTTTCCCTTCTCAGTGTGGAAGTTCAGGGACAATCTATTGCTTTCCCTTCTCAGTGTGGAAGTTCAGAGACAATCTGTTGCTTTCCCTTCTCAGTGTGGAAGTTCAGAGACAATCTGTTGCTTTCCCTTCTCAGTGTGGAAGTTCAGAGACAGTCTGTTGCTTTCCCTTCTCAGTGTGGAAGTTCAGAGACAGTCTGTTGCTTTCCCTTCTCAGTGTGGAAGTTCAGAGACAATCTGTTGCTTTCCCTTCTCAGTGTGGAAGTTCAGAGACAATCTGTTGCTTTCCCTTCTCAGTGTGGAAGTTCAGGGACAGTCTGTTGCGTTCCCTTAACAGTGTGGAATTTCAGAAACAGTCTGTTGCTTTCCTTTCTCAGTGTGGAAGTTCAGAGACAATCTGTTGCTTTCCCTTCTCAGTGTAGAAGTTCAGAGACAGTCTGTTGCTTTCCCTTCTCAGTGTGGAAGTTCAGGGACAGTCTGTTGCGTTCCCTTAACAGTGTGGAATTTCAGAGACAGTCTGTTGCTTTCCTTTCTCAGTGTGGAAGTTCAGAGACAATCTGTTGCTTTCCCTTCTCAGTGTAGAAGTTCAGAGACAGTCTGTTGCTTTCCCTTCTCAGTGTGGAAGTTCAGAGACAGTCTGTTGCTTTCCTTCTCAGTGTGGAAGTTCAGGGACAATCTATTGCTTTCCTTTCTCAGTGTGCAAGTTCAGAGACAATATGTTGCTTTCCCTTCCCAGTGTGGAAGTTCAGAGACAATCTGTTGCTTTCCCTTCTCAGTGTGGAAGTTCAGAGACAAGCTGTTTCTTTCCCTTCTCAGTGTGGAAGTTCAGAGACAGTCTGTTGCTTTCCCTTCCCAGTGTGGAAGTTCAGAGATAATCTGTTGCTTTCCCTTCTCAGTGTGGAAGTTCAGAGACAAGCTGTTGCTTTCCCTTCTCAGTGTGGAAGTCAGAGACAAGATGTTGCTTTCCCTTCTCAGTGTGGAAGTTCAGAGACAATCTGTTGCTTTCCCTTTTCAGTGTGGAAGTTCAGAGACAGTCTGTTGCTTTCCCTTCTCAGTGTGGAAGTTCAGGGACAATCTATTGCTTTCCCTTCTCAGTGTGGAAGTTCAGAGACAATCTGTTGCTTTCCCTTCTCAGTGTGGAAGTTCAGAGACAATCGGTTGCTTTCCCTTCTCAGTGTGGAAGTTCAGAGACAATCGGTTGCTTTCCCTTCTCAGTGTGGAAGTTCAGAGACAGTCTGTTGCTTTCCCTTCTCAGTGTGGAAGTTCAGAGACAGTCTTGCTTTCCCTTCTGTTATTAATTTTCTTCGTTTTTAAATTTAATTTGTGTTCATGCTTTATCCAACATGAGGTTATTAAAAAGCATATTTTTATTGGGTATCATAATGGTTTGAAATGTAAGCTTTATTTTAACAATAAAACCAAACTAGAACGGAAAATCATTATGGAACTCACTTGGTAGTTTGTCACGGTATCTATTCTTGTGGGAGTTCATTGGGTTTCTGGCAGTTCTCAGTTCATCGTCTCTTGCTCTGATGGTGAACATGTCAAGGCGCTGCAAACAGAATACAAATGATCAAATATTGGTTCATCTATAAAGATCTAGTTTTTATTCAATACTGAAAAGAAGTCCTTTGGCATTTTCACTCCTCACCAAAGTTATTAGAAGCAATGTTGTAAAAGGATAGAGAATGATTCAGGATCTATAATTAGATTATTATTTAGCAATGCGATGTGGTATTTTGTATCTTTTTTTAAAGTGCTTTTCATCTTCAAATATTTGTTTATAAAATTTTGACACAGACTTCCCCTGTACAATGTTTACAATTTAAAGCAGAAAATGTTCAATAGCAGAATATGATATTTGACAAGGTTAACAGGTATTGGATTTTTTGGCAAAATGGATAAAATCTCTATTTCTACCCGTACAAATATAAAAATATATTTGTTGAGATATTGCAATTCTATGGTAATAATCAAATAATGCAACTATAAGACAGGTAGTTCATTTTCAAGAGTAAATTTTGCGCTTAATAACAAAATGATGACAAGAAACAACACAACAATACCACTAATACTAATATAAAAAATCATACTGAAAATAATGTGCAGTATTTATACAGTGCTTAATCAATGCCCATTTTTACCAATTATACAAACTGTGAACAGGCACACGAACATTGAAGGGTACCCGATTACTTAATAATTCACCCTGTTGGAGAGTGGAAAATGTAGACAATGGCCGAAACTAAGATGCGATAAATGTGGTCGCTGTGGTCACCTATCATTAATAGGAACTTACCTCGAACTGTTCCTGAAGCAGTGTGGATCCGGTATCTGGACTCGGGGCTAACAATGACGGGTACCGCTGAAGGTAAAGATCTTGAGCTATGCTGGTATCCCCACAGACAAAGGTTTCTAACAGAGCATCGAAGATGAACTGATATTGCTCCTGCAGGAAGAAAATGAAAGTAAGTAGAACAAAAGGAAGAAAGAGGAAAAAAGAAGTTTAGGATGAAAAATTAAGATGGGGGGGGGCCTTTCATAGAAATATCTTATTTAAAAATCAAACCCGAATATAATTCCTTCATTTAAACAAATATGATAGAGCAAACATGTCCAGAGCAGCTGCACAATTATGAAATAATAATACAAACATGGTGCTAATAATAACAATAATGATGACAATTAATAACGATAATAACTATATATTGATAGTACATACTAATAGTGATGATTATGATAATGGTAATGTGATAACAACAAGGCAAAGAACAAAACATACCCTTTTTGAACTTTTATTAATTTACATTCCTTTGATATCTTAAATACCAAGAAGTTTACTGAACACTGTCAATCTATAGTGATACTAGACTTGATTATGAAATGTGTTACTCTGACTACTGTCTATATGTATGAGATGGTTATACCAAATAAAAATGTTTTAAAGAGAAAAATAGAAGTACTTTACTACACATTATGTTAAAAATTGCATATTATTAGACTCACCGCTACTTGAACCATCTTAATCCGACTATTCCTCAAGCCTGTGATGAAATTGTAGACATCTATGGTATTCTCTGCCTCAGCCTGATCCAACATTGCGTCTAGTGTGATGAAGGTTCCTGTGCGTCCAACACCAGCACTTTATAAAGATAAAAGGTTACGTTAGTTGATATAAATATGGGGTAGGGGTTAAGTTGAAATTTTGTGGTTTAAAGCAATAATATGAAAATGTAAATAGGGATCTCTTTGCCAGCAGACGTGCATAGCAAAGGATGAGGTTGGAAGTGACTGACAGTCTCATCCAAATTGCAAATTTTGGGTTTAGAGGTTGCACACCCACCTGGACACATACACAAGTCACATACACAATAAATATTTTGTCTCACAAAATCTAATATAGCTTAATAATAGCCAATTTTTATAAAGCGCCTTTCCCATAATGGCCCAAAGCGCATTACAGCATATTATTACCCTGGTCATTGGATTCATTTCAATCAAGCACGAAAAGTGCACAATTTCCACTCCCTGGGGAGCATTCCTTGCATTCATCGCAGCCACATTATGGCGCTGGCAAAATCAAACATACAATATCTTTCGCATCCTACCGGGTACCCATTTAGCACCTGGGTTGAGAGTGGCAAAGTATGGATTAAAGCCTTGCCAAAGGACGCTAGACCGCGGTGGGATTCGAACACACGACCCTCTGTCTACAAGGCGAGAGTCAGAACCACTACACCACGGCTCTTCCACTCTTACAGCTTACAATCTAATTCACACATAGTTGCACACCCACACTCGCATAACCACACACACCCACACCCAGCCTCACACCCTACACATCTTACACGCCTTCAAACCCATCCCCTACACACACACCCACCCACACCCTCACCCACACATCACGCATGCCACCACATCCATCCCCAACACACCCTCCCCCTCACATACACACAAATACTCACTCACTAATCTCACATACACACAACCTAGCAACCCGGCTAAACACAAATTCCTACTACTTTGTTATTAGGATTCTTTACCTTCATAAACAAAATAATGGAAATCATCCATGACGTATGCGTTATGCTTATCTGATTAACAATCTATTCTAATTAACGTAATGCTTGTGGATATACATTTTGCCTGGCACATTCAAATTGCATGGTATCTGCCATTAAAAGAGATTATACATATTTTATGTTAATATTCTGATACATAAACCTATTTTGTGGGGAGGACCCTCGCAAGGGTCACAGTGATTCAGTTTACTTTTACCTTTTTGCATAGGTTACATCAAACAAATGGCAATGACAAAAAGAGGACACTTTACCTGCAGTGAACAATCATTGGTCCAATACTGTTTGTGTGGTGTTGCTTGACAGTCCTGATGAAGTTCATGAGAGGTGTGGTGTACTTTGGTACACCCATGTCAGGCCATGAGGTATAGTGGTATTGGACAACTTCACGGATGCTATTATCAAACTGCAATTAGAGTATATATTCGGTGTATAATAACATATTCAAAATTTAATGATCATTAATAATCAAACAGCTAAAGGAAGACTGCCAATGCAATCACTGCATAAAAATATCAAGCAATGAAATAGGATGTTTCTGTTATCTTAAGCTGTTGTATAACTAATCAAGGACCCTACTTCTTTTTGAATTTCTATTCTTTAATTTCCTAGAGCTGCAACCTCCCGGTCGAGCCATGCAGTAATCTTGGTACTTATCAAAAGAATCCTTCGGAATGGAATGGGACTTTGCAAGCAAGTGAAGAAAATAAACAACTCAATAGACCTAGTAATAATAACACTAAGCAAACTAAATTTTACAGGGATATTAGGATACTGTGCATTATTTCTAAAACTTTGCAAGCAGTGAAGTAAACGAACAAGACAAGAGATCTAATTTCCTGAAGAATTAATGAATTCACTGAAAGATTGGGTCTGGAAAATAATTTGATTTGCTAATTTGCAAGGAAAATCTAATGACAATGATGACAATTTAATCCTTTTTCAAACGAATAGTCGTAATCAACTATTTGTGTAGAAATAATTTCAGGCAACCTGCAAAAAAAACAAGTATACTCCTGCAATATATTCTTGATATTCGACGAAGTAATCATGGTAATGAAGAAATCAACTTATGTGCAGAATAAAAAGATATCAAATGACATACCATGACAGTGAATGTCCTAACCGTGTAGTGTGTGTTCACTTCTGTACTGTTCATCGTAACAGTTATCTTTCCATACAACATCTTCTTGTCTGGCCAATACTTCTCACATTTTTTCTATAAGGATAAAAAGTAAGTGAAAGATAGCTGATCATGTCTTAAGATAATAAAAAATAAAAGCAAATTGATTTGTCTGATTGGAAATCAGAATATTGTCAATAATATTGACCTTTAAACATGCCAAAATACTAAATCCCACATTATCAGTTTCACAAGTTAATTGTAATCTAGAATTTGATTATATCATCCATATTGCAACAGCACTTAATTTTGATACCAATCAGCATCCTACAATATCATTTATGATAGAAGTTTTCCTTTTGACGTTTTATTCTGTTTTGTGCAGTTATATGTTGATTACATGAAAATGGAAATAAACTGAATCTAAGAAGAAATCGTTTTGCAGATGATTACCTTTTTCTTCATTACACAAACCTTCATAAACCTTCATAAAGAAAATATAAATGTACATGAAGAAGATCTCGTATTGATAAAGATATAGGATTTCCCTTGACTTTTTCAAATACAAATAAAACAATTAAAAGATACATCATGTGACTCAGTAAATTCAGAATCTTACGAGAAAAGAACATTTGAAAAATTATAGAACTAGAAATTAAATCAATCAGAAATTAAAAAAAAATTTACCTTTTCACCCTCTACCAAGTTGGTCAACATTACAATCTTGCCACAGTCCTCCTCCCATATCATTCGCCAGAAATCCTTTACCGATGCGATATTGGGTCCTGCAAAATACGGGTATCAAAAGTATATAGGTAGCTCCTAGTTAAGATTTCAACAAAACATATTTTCCCTTTCTTTCTCATTTTACCGACTCATTTTTCTATTTACAAGTACTTCACGTAACTGAAATTTATCCTCTATATACACTGATTAATATTATTCATTATTATTATTAAATGATTTAGTCAAAGGTGATATAAATTAGCCTTAAATTTGTAAAAAATAAAAAAAATAACGAATCAGCAGACATAACACACTGAAGATTTTGAATTGGCAATTCCTAAAAACATTTATTTCTGATCCATTCTTTATCTCACTTCATGAACTGTCAAACCCATCATAATTTTGCAGCACAAGCAGTTTTATTTTACCTTGGGCAGCGATGTACTTTCTTGGATAATTGTAACCCTGCAGAATAAGGTAAAAATAGTAACATTTATATCATACAGTTCCAAAGGATTCAAATATATACTTGATTTATTTTTTCTTGTAGCAAAAAATAAGAAATACATCAACATGTACAACCACAATAAGCATTAGTGCGCATGAAAATTGTGAATGAAATACAAAGCCAACAAGAAGTTACGCGAGTTATGCTCTAGCTCATGATTTCATAAATTGTGCCAACCATGAAAAAAAATGGAAAGTAGACCAAAGCAATAGAATAATTGATAATAATTATTGAACATTTACACAAATATACGACCAAGTAAATGATCAAGTCACTTAATACAGAGAAATTCTAGTCGTTATATCGCTTTTTGATAAAAATACAATTCATAATATTATATCAGATATAAACCTGCTCATTATTCATCTTATATTAAATCATTATGTTACTTGCAATCTTTTTATTGAGTGTGTACTCACATCAATGAAGCTTGCATTGATATAATCAGAATGTGGATCATTGTCAAGCATAGGCAAAAGGACTCTCGAGTGATCATCTGAAAAGAGATGAGTTTTGATTTTTCACAGAGATGGAAGAATAGAAAGCAAGGGAAACGAGGTTTAAAATAACAAAAGCATCTCGTGCATCTGCTAAAAGACATTCTAAGTATTCGAAATCTTAAACTTTAAAGACAATTTTTTTTACTCTGGATATTTCCTATATTGAATTCAAGTAAAATAAAACGTTTCTGTGAGATTTAAAAAGTCTTGCATTTATCTGAATTCCAATGCAATAGTGTGGGTGAGAGGAGGTGGGTGTGTTTAAAAAGGGTGGTTGATGATGATAAATATAATGTAGTCTCGTACAGATTATGGAAACTAGTCATATTTATAATGAACAATGAGAGTACGAGTTTTCCAAGCCTTACATGTAGCACCTTTTACAAATCATGTTATAAACTTTCTCCAGTCTGATTTGCAGAAACACAAGGCCAGGGACCGAGTCCACGACTTCTTTTCCTAGGCCATGTTAAACAATTTTTTTTTCTTATGGCGATAGAATATGTATTTTTTTTTTACACACAAAATCTTCTCATTTCAGAATTGAAAAAAAAATAGAGAACATACTTTTTTGTGGAATTTTGTGAATATTGCCAAAAGGAAAGCATATTCTAAAAACTTGTGGAAGGGGGTAAACTTCCCCCACTCCTGGGGCCCGTTGCATAAAACTTTTTACCTGAGAAAACTCAGTGTTAAAGTCAATGGCAAAAAATCACACTACCTAAGTTTTCAGTTTTTTCCAGAGTTTTCTCAGGTAAAAAGTTTTATGCAACAGGCCCTCTGCTGTGTATACATTAAAGAGGCGGTAATTCTATACCACTTAATCACTAAAATCATTTGATTTCAGCATCATTATTATTCTCTTTAATGTTTTAATAATAATAATTGGTTATTTTATGAGGCACTTGAGACATATATCTACTTATGTAAGTGCTAACACGTTTATTATTGGGAGTATACCAGCCAATCGTCAATAGGCGCTCACAACGCTCACAAAGAGCCACATGGCTTTAAAACCAAAAGCCAACTTTATGGCTTGTTAATACATAAAAAACAAGAATCACACTTATGTATTCATTCATATATATATATATATATATACGTGTACATATATGTTTACATAATTGCATATTTCATACTGTACTAAAAACAAATTACTTACAAGCAATAATGTTGATATATCTATTCTTTGTTTGGTTCTCAATCTTCTTAGCCACGTCCCATGGGTGAAGTTGCCGACTGGAATACTCTGTTTTTAAAAAGATGAAATATTTACCGAATAAAACTAAACAAAAAGGAAACATTGTGTTTGGGTGAAACATCATTACAGAGCTCCTTGATGAAGGACTTGAATCCATTATGTAAAGGCCACATACTTTGGCATCTATTTACTTATATACAATTTAGTTCAAATTTATCACACAGATTTAGGTCAATATAACAGATGGAAGTAATATGTTTCACACAAATATTTGACCAATGTGTTCACAAATGTTTCCACAATAATCTCCATGACATTATAGATTGTTATCAATAGAATATAATCTAATTATCTGACAAAATCAAAATAAAGACACATAGAAAGAATATACCAAAGCAGTTGTACTTTTGGCGTGCAGGGAAACAAATAAATGAATGGGGGCTACGTTTTTCTGTACAGATCATCATAAATGGAGGGAGGTTCTTGTTATGTACAGTAACACTGGCGGGACTCAAGGGCCTTATCGCATAATTTAATATTATGATAACTTTGCCGTCCAATCGCATCTTTCATGGGATCCTTGATATAGATTGTCTGGTAGGAACTGTTACCACGATAGTTACCATTGGATGGCAAAGTTAATTAAATAGTAGCTTTCATGCAACCGACGCAACCAACATAGCCTACCGTCGGCGGTTGAAATCGGTTTCGCTGGTGGTGCGAATGTAGCATTAGACCTGGGGCCGATTGCACGAAAGGGTCTTTGCAAGGACCGTCTTTGTGTCGCCCATATTTTATGATGCGCCATGTGAAACGCATTTTAAATAAATCATCTGCAAACATATTTCATTCGTCCGTTAAAATAAACAAAATATTTGTTTATAAAATGATGTGATATATCATGAAATTGTGTAAAATTTCATTTAAAAGCAAGCTAACAATCTTATTCTTAATCATAAATTTCAGAAACACCCGCTTATAGCGTATCATAAAAGATGGGCGACATGAAAGACAGTCCTTGGAAAGACCCTTTCGTGCAATCGGCCCTTGGATACCTTAATCACTTACGTCATAATCTTGCTTGAATCCATTCTTCGCGCTCGACTTCTTCTGTGCCACATAGGTGATGAGTTGGTCAAGAGGGATAGGTCTATGTGCATTCTCTTCTGGTTGCATGTTCGCATAGATAGCCCCGTCATCCCCGTTGATCTCGGCGTTACACAAGCCATCAGTGGATGACCCATTGGGCAGCGTTCCACTACGATCTAAATAATAATAATAATAATAATGATAATAATAATGAGGATAATAATAATAACAACAATAATTGGCTTTATATAGCGTGATGTCAATCTATGACTTTTCAAAGCGCTTCACAAATATTATTAGCTGGTCACTGGGTTCATAGCTTTTTCAGCAGCCTGTCAGGCGCACACTTGCTAAACCAACCACAATGATGGATGGTTGTTTGGTTGTTGGTACCCAATTAGCACCTGGGTGAGAGTGGCAATGTGTGGATTGACGCCTTGCCAAAGGACGATAGGCCATGGTGAGATTTGGACACATGGCCCTCTGATTACATTGCAAGAGTAAGAACCGCCACAACATGGTGCACGGATCTAGGTGAAAAATATTTGTAAGTGAATATTTCAAAATCATATGCTTTTTAAAGATTACAATAAACACCCTAACTTTAAATTCATCTTACATCTTTCTTTTTGGTTACATATTTACTTTTCTTTCCCCCATGTGACCCAACATCATAAGCTTTTACATTATGTTTTATGGCAATGCATCCAATTTTTTTTACAAAAACTACATTATATCTAGCTATGCCATGATTTATCTCATTTGTTAGATATAGCTAATGCTGATGTTTTGTTATGTTTGTACGCACATATTGATTATGTATAACTTCAATAGCAATTACTAAATTAATTTTATTATATTCAATTTGGGACAATTTACCTGCCAACCTAGAATTTGGTATTATTTTCATTTACAATTTTGTTAATTAACTTTACCATAGTTACTATCATCACTGAACCTGATGTCTCTTTGACAAAGTAGTTGTATTTCCATAATTTCATTAATTGAATGCATTTTCACAGAACCCCTACCGTATTTTTCACACAGTTGACAAAAGAGTCTATGCGTGAATGATCATCAACAAAACAGAGTGTTGAGTAAGTCAGACAGTTTAGGCTGTGAAACATCTAGATTTTGGAAAATTATTGGGACTCAGCTGGAGCTCGCCGGAGGACCGAATAAAGGCAGAAATATGCCATGAAAATAAGTCATTTTTGAGAGCTGATTTCAGCAAACTCTAATCATTATTTCAAAAAGTGTATATATATATATATATATATCTGATTAGTAACACTTCCCGTTTAAAATAATGACCAGAAAAAGTCATTATAAAATACATTTGTTTCTTCGGGTGTGTACTTTAAACATTATTTTAAACAGACATCACTCTTATTTTTTTACCCTTCTAAGTGATTGAGGCATCAAAGTAAAGAGAAGATATGGAACCTTTCGGACATATGATTTTCTCTTTTAAAATTCAGATGCCGCCTGTCAAGTAAGTTTGTGGTATCATTTCTTCCCATTGTTCTTATTTGTTCATGGCTGGATGCAGAGCTTTTATAGATATACCAGGTAAAAGAGTAGATTCTAAGCTCTAGGTCATTTGTCTATTTTTTCTTACGGTTAAGTTATGATAAATCATCAATAATACTTTGTTTTGTTTTTACTCGCCACACTGTAAAATTTTTGTAAAGCATTTTATATAGGGCTACGTGACTAAAATCCAATGCGAAGTTTATAAGGCATTGTGAACTTACTTAGGCTGTTTACTTGTCTCAGTGGCACATTGTCGTTCATCCTGAAATGGGGAAAATAAGAATGGTTGATAAAGGTTGATTTTTACATTAGACATATGAGTTTATCAGTAAGATTTATTATTTAACTTTTCATACCATCTGTTTTACGCATCCTGCTCTTCATTAATCCAACTATAAATCTTAATTGTTCTTTTTTTCCTTTTCACAAAAGTGAGCATTTTGGTTTTCGCAAAGATGCTTCTTAAAAAAACATGACAGTGTGACTTTTCTTTTGGAGTCTAAATAATCCTTCCATCTCTCTTTATACATACCCATTTTAAGGATCTTATTATGGCATACTTAACATTTACTACTAAATACAGGCATAATGTATGATCAAATGACTTAGTGCTTTTTTATATGGAATTGGATCTCACTTAATTACTCAATTTTCTTACTTGAAATGAATTTTACAACACATTGAAATATCTAGTCTAATTTTTATTTGTACTGACAGAGTTAACTTACTGGTTCCTGTTGTTAGATCTGACTGGTGGCGTTCTTCGTGGTCTGAGTATAGAGGCTGGAAGACGATCCAACTTCCCTTTTTTCTTTCTGCTCAGAAAGAGGAAAAAATATCAGAGAAATTTGTGATTTATAATCATATTGAAATGTTTCTCCTACAAATATAAAATAACTTGAAATCAGGAGTGATTTCAGAGGATTGCAATAGATATTAAATTGTCTTTATATTTGAATTATGTTGGTTCAGTGTTTGCACCAAGTAACATAAATATGATGCAATGTGATGTCACAGAGTGTAATGTAACGCAGTGTGACGTCTAGTGATGTGATGTTACATGTAATGTGACATTGTCCTTTTATTTGATGATGTGGTGTGATGTGATGTCACGTGATGAAATGTTGTGATGTAATGGGATGTAGTGTGATATTTCTATGGACAGATCATGTGGTTATCTTAAATGCATCTCAATGTGATGTGATGTTTTGTTATATAGAGAGATAGGTTTTTAAAATCATTGTGATGTGACATGATTAGATTTGATGTTACTGTTTTATCGCATTATTTCATGCAATGTAAATTTATGTTGCGTTGTGTAACTTTTTGAGATGTGATGTTATATTGCCCAATATGCGGTGTGAAGTGACATGGTTTGACCTTATGTGTTGTGATAACATATGTGGTGTAACATGATTATAGTGGAAAGTTACATGATTTGATATGACAGTACATGTATGTGATGTGGTACAATGAGATATGATGTTAGGTCATACGACACGATGAGATGTTGTGTGAAGTGATACCACATTACGTTACCTGATGTGACATTTAGTGTACACTTTTAGATACCTGTAATATAGAACACCAACTACTACCACAGCTGCAAGAAGAAGTGCCACTATTACCCCTATCACCATAGGTACTACAGAACCACCACCTTTCGAGCCTAGTGAAAGTGAAAGAGCAAAATGTGGATTCACGAAAAATAGTAAAGAATCAAAGTGAACTGATCAATATGTCATGAATACCACTTGCAATATGAATACAAAGTGACATATTAAGGATTTAATGATCATAAAAAAAAGATTTGACCCTTTTTCTATACTTTCAAATTCACAGAAACTTAATCCTTGTTATATTTACCATATCATTTCTTTTTATAAATGCAAAAGATTGTTCCTAAGGTTCAATGGACACTTGTGTGCACTGGTTTATGAGATCTAGGGTCAAGCAATTCAATTTGAAATATCGGTGAACAACACCCAAAATCAAAATTATGTAATATACTAAGCATACAGTACATACCTGTTTGATACGTTATCGCATCTCCGTAAAGGGTGGATTTCTGAAAACAAATGAACGGTACACAAATTAATTGATTAAAAAGATATCTTTAATGACATTTATACAAATAAAATTGTGCATACACTACTAGATGGATCTAGGTACTAACATTTCAGTAGTCGTTTGGATTTCACTATCGGGCAGTGGCGTACCGTGGGTCACGGCATGGGGGGGCACCAGCAAAAATTTTGAGTCACTTAGTGAGCGCGCGAAGCGTGCCCAGTTGCCATGTAGCTGGCCTAATAGAGACATTTTAAGGACAGTGCCATTAAACGGATATGTATCTCACTGGTCAAATAAAGCGAGCGCAAAGCGCGAGCTTAAAATTTGTGATATTCAGACCTAAAAAGGGACACTATAATCAATCTTTTGTAATCATGATAGGTATCTGTCTCGCTAAAGAATGCGAGCGCCAAGCGCGAGCTGAAATTTTTGTAAATATTGACCCCCAAACATGAAGATTTTAAGGACTATATTTTAGGAATCCATTAAGAGTATACACATCTTACCATAGTCATCTAATGCGAGTGCCAATAAGCGCTTGTTGATTTTGTAAGAATTACATCTAAACATGATTAACATCCCCATCTCACTAATCAAATCTTGCGAGCGCAAAGCGCGAGTTGGAAATTAAGGAAATTCATACCTGAAGAGGGGCATTTTAACGGGCTAGTTTGTAAGAATTCACGAAGACCATACGTATTTCACTAATCAAATGATGCGAGCGCGAAGCGCGAGATGAAAATTTTTGATATTCAGATCAGAAAAAGGGACATTTTAAGGACTGATTCTAGGAATTCATGGAGAGCCGACATATTTCACTAATCCACCACTGTGAAGTTAAGCACGGACAGAAAATGTTTTATATTAAGACCTTAAAATGGGACAATAACTTTATAAAGTAGTCATGAAAAAGAAGCATACTATTGTACATAAAACAATAACTCGAATTACGAGGAATATATTTGGCAGTTTGGTGTATATTAACTTGAAAGCGGGAGGTTTTAGTATAACAGGATCATATATCTCGGTAAACAGACAATGCGAGCACCAGGAACAATGAACACATAGGCCCTAAGCAAATTATGTTTCATAAAGTTATGAAAAAAAATGTTTCTTATGTAATATAAATAACATAATTATTATACAGTATAACATTATAATGAACAATAATGTCTTCTTTCCCACTACGTTTCTCTTCCTTTCTCCCTCTTTTTTCTCTTTATCCCCGTTTTTTTTTTTGGTCAGCCGATTTGGGGCCCCCCTGTAGTTACGCCACTGGTATTTCATGAAAGGTAACAGCACTGATTATATCATTATCATCACCCAAATTTTCAGTGAAACCCTCGCCCTGGATAGGGTTTGCAAGCTAGCATTGTTTTCTGTTACTATGGCGATTGTCAGAGAATGTCAAATTATCGGTGCTGACGGCTTTCATGAAAAACGCTCATCTAGGCATATGTTACAACAAAGGATAGGTATTTACATTTTATTACTCCAGTGTATCATAACAAATACTGAATATCTGTAACAATTTTCCTATCAGCCAATCAAATCAAATAATCTCAGTAGCTTTAAAATGTTATTGCAATTTTTTTATTATGACAGGTTCTATAAAACAGCCCCTGGTCGTGAAATGGAATAAGCAAGAGTGCTAGGTACAAGAGCCAAAGTCCTCTGGGGCAGTAGGCAAAAATATCTCTGCCAAACGGATCTACATCTTAAAATTTTGAAGCCTGACTTGATAGCAGGCATCTTGAAGATTGGTTGTTAGGTAGGAATAGAACTGTCCCTTGCTTCATCACAGTATTACATTCTATCGTGATCAACATATGACATCAATTCACTGGACAGAGGTAAAGTATATCTTTATTTTTTAACATGTTTAGAGAGATTGAGATTTTAGATACCTCAATATTTTGACATGACACAATGACTGAAGATTGCTTTCTGGTCAAGCGTTTCCTGAGACAAAAGTTCGTGGAGATTCTTCTCAGTGATTTTCTCTGTCAGGTGCAATGATTTCACTAGCTTATAACAAACAATCATTTAAAACCACTGGTTATTTGTTTCAAAAATTGCTCCCCTGAGCCTCGTCTTACAAAGAATTATGATTGATCGAATCAACCTGAAGTATATGGAAATCCATCAATGTCATGTTTTCTTAAGGAAATTTGCACAATGTCTTTTCAAAACAAAGACAAGCATACAGAATAGTCAAGAAAACAGTGAAAGTATAAATATACATCATATCAAGAAAGTGTTTTGAACAACCATGTATTTAAGATGTTGACGTTGCTGGCTTTCCATAGTTGTGGTTGATTGGATCAATTGTTACTCTTTGTAAGACAGGGCCAAGATCTTACCTGTCCACCAATGTTACTCTCGACACCTGTCCGTATATCATAGGTTGCTTTGTCTTTCAGGGGTGCGTTGTGATACCCTCCATACGTCTGGTTATCTCCTACAGTGATATCTAACGGGAGGCGATCCTTGCCGACCTTGGCTGCGATGTAGGATGAAGGGTTCTCGGCGAAGGTACCGTACCCTGTCAGCTGACGTCTTCGTCTCGCGTCCGGAAGCCTCTCTTCAACAGCAACAAGAACGTCTCTGGTAGGTCAAAGGGTTTGAATGATTGTTATCAGTATAAAAATGATAATATTCATAAATAATGATAATGATAAGAATAGTGAAACAACAATTGTAATGATACTTATAATGATTATAATATTAGTGTAGTAGGTTCCATGGTAAACCATGTATCTTTCTTGGGCTAATTTTGGTCGACGTTTTGACAAGTGTGTTCTTGTCGTCTTCCGCAGAAGCTTCAGGAGAATATCATAATATCAATGAATACCTTAAATTAATAATGCTTTAAAAATACAAATAATTTTAACATAAAACATAGACAAGTTGCTTGTTTTGTATTACATCTATTCTTGATATCGTTTCTAATCATTGGGACCCACTTTTCAACAATTAAGATCCATTGTAAAGGATTTCAGTGGGTACAGTGTGCATTTTCGATTTCGATTTTTATTGGAATTTATATAAATGAGTGAATGAGAAATAATCTAAGTAATTTCAGATGAAATAGGAGATTCTAAGCTTAACAATGGTAGGTCATTTGTCTATTGTATTTGTGATTAAGTTATGATAAATCATCGATAAATCTCGGTTTCGTTTTTTTGTGGGACGCACTGTATAATATATTTGGCGCAATAAAAACCCAAACTACATGAATTTAGTTGAGGAAAGATTATGTCCAGTTGTCCAGGAAATGGATTTGAAGTCATGTCAAACGTCTTCTCTAATCAACCTTTTTTAAATTTTCTTATCCCCCCTTTTTTTTGGGGGGGGGGGGTTCCCTGAACCGCTAACCATTTTTAGAATGTGGAATATGCAAGAAAGTTCTCCAACAAATATACTCACGTTATATATGGAGAATCAAGCGCATCAGAAAATGGAATGGTTGGCAAACCGTTGGGAGACATTACAATCACTGGTATGCTCGGTTTAGGAAGTTCATCAACTACATGTATGGAATGTAAGAGAGTTGTCAGCATTGAGCATTAGTTCAAGTGGACGTTAATTACACAAAGTATAATCATGAACATGGGGGGGGGGGCAGGAAAACAAGATGTCTGCATTTTGACTTGTTACATTGTTCATTTGCAGACAAACACAGTAGTTTGAGAAAAGATTTTCAACATTACAGAACAGGTAGAAAATTTCAGTAAACGTTGGTTATAAATTAACTTGGTAGAATGTGTCCATATTGGTAATTGAGATCAGTGGCGGACTGTTACCCGGAGAAGACAACTGATTGGAGGGGCACTGTATTGTTTGTGAACAATGCTGTGCCCCTTCAATGCTTTCTCTCCCCCGGGTCACGATCCGCCACTGATTGAGATGCTTAAGTACATAGTTTTGATTATCAAATCATTGAATACATGCATTATCGGATATTTCAGTAATGTGAATGATGGGGGATGGATATAATTACAACAATCTTGTCACTTTTAAAAATATATTATGGGGGTGGTAATCTTATTTGAACCATATTTAAGTGTTTGGGTTCATGCCCAAGTTATGGTTTTGGAAAACAAAAGTTATTGCTTTGAATTCCTCCACAAAGATGCCCATAGGCTTTGTAAAATCATTTAGATTGGTATGCTGGCAAGAAATGTTATTTTCATTTGGTTACAATCTTTTGGAAATGTATAGTGTATTTTTACTACACCAGTGACATCTGTCTGCTCGAAAATAACACTGTATATTCATATCGTAAAGCTCGCTTTTATATCCTCATTACTTGGTATACCTGTAGGTGGTTCGGTAAATTCATCCACATGCGGACTGGATTCCCCCTTTCCTTTACTGGTAGATGCTACCACATAGACCTCATAAAGCGTAGCTGGCTCCAGATCTTCAAGAAGAAAACTCGTGGAGACTCCATCTAATGCTTTTATCATGAATGAATCTCCCATTTGGAATGAACTGTCGTACGGCTTTGCTTTCACTTTGTACGCCAGCTAGAGATAGGGAGACAAGTGGAGATAAAGTGAAAGACACTGAGAGGCAGAGAGTGTGTATGGGTGAGTGAGGGGGAGAGAGAGGTGGAGGGGGAGAGAAAAGTGTGCATGTGTGTGCATTTAGGAGCATGTGTGTGAGTTAGAGAGAAATGGTGTGTGTGTGGGTGTATGTGTGTGTGTTTTCGTGTGTGTGGGTGGGTGCGTGAGTTTGCGTATGTGTGGGTGTGTGTGAGAGAGTGGATGAGAGTGTGTGTGTGAGTGAGTGAGAGAGAGATTACTTGTGAGTGTTTGGGCAAGGGAGACAGAGAGGGGGAATGGGTAATGGTTAGGAAATGAGGCGGATATCAACAAATGCACTCCGTATCACAATTTTTTTTTATTCTATCAAGGGATTTGTAAATTTGGTTTTGGTTGCGATGGAAGGGTAGATTTTTGTAGCATTTAAACAGTAATTTCAAAATAGTGGCTCCATCTCAATTTTCCCAACATGAAACTCAAATATTAGGGTTTGTCTGGATAAAACTTATTCAACTAGACAGATCCCCTTACTTGACATGATAATCTTGAAGAAATAAGGGAAAGCTATATGGGGGTGGACAATATCGGCTTCATGTGCATGCATTATTCACACATGCATAGGACATTGCCAGATTAGAAATGCAATATTAAAAACAAATGGTTTAAATGTTATAACTCGACGAAATACATTGAATACAACAACTTTCTAAACTGAAATTATTACCTAAAAAGGCTGAAAAAATCATTAATCCCTACAAAATATCCCTGCAAAATATCACAACCATATATGGTCATTTTTACGCTTTTGTACACTGTTTTGGAAAAATTGAGGGGGCTTAAGCCCCCCCCCCCGCTTCCGCGGCCCCTGAGCAAGATTGATGTTGTAAACACATCTTTATTATTATTTTTATCATCATCATCTTGCATGGATTAAAAAGTTTTGAAGTTACCGTGTAAGAGGTGATTTTGCCACGAGGATACTTTGGCTTGTTCCAGGTAATCATCAACGATTTCGACCTACTGGATACAGCAACATTTTGGGGAGCACTTGGAACTATGCAAGCAAGAGATAAAGATGGTAAGAATCATAATGATATAAAATAACAACAATATTAACGAAAATGTAATGATAATGATGATGATGATGATGATGATGATGATGATGATGATGGCAATAATAGTGACAATGATTATTATGATAATGATAATAAGTACAATGATAATGATAATAACATTAAAAAACAATAAAAAGTATATCACTATCAATATTAGAAATTGAAATAAAAAATAATATCAATGCAGGTGATAATGCTAAAAATGGCGATCATGTCAATAATAAGGAAATTTAAAGTAATTCCACCTTAAAGTTCTTGTAAAGGGGGTTTTCCACTAGGGCGCGGACAAGACCAGGAAGGGTTGCGGAAGCTACTTTTGTCATTTCGGCATGCTGTCCGCAACCAAATTCCGTAAAAGATTATGCAAATGATCTTGTCCTAGGACACAACAAGGACTGTCTGCGTATTGTCGTAGGACATTTCTGGGACTGTCCTAAGACAAGATTATCTAAATAAATTTGTCGGCGTTCGGTGCGGACAGCATGCAGACCGTATTAGGACAGAACCGGAGACATTTAGGACAACGTCACGAGTGGTAAATTCAAGGACTAGGACAATCGGACAACTTGCGAATACTCCATGAAAATTATCGTTCATATATTTTTTAATGAATTTAGGGGTGTTATTTGTGTTTTCTTCGACTACAAAGACTATATAAGATTTTCTTTTACATGTATTTCAAATCAAATTGCATACATTGGTGGACATCCCAGGGGACAGGGGCGACGCGTCCCCTCACTTTTTGATATCAAATGCCCCCTCCCCAACATTTGGAACGAGCAAAAAAAAAAAAATGGAAAGAGAGGGAAAAGAGCAAGAGAAAATAAGGAGGAAAAAGAAGAGCAGAAAGACGAGTGAATTAAGTAAGATGAGGGGGGGGGTCATGTCACAATTTTAAATTTTCGCTCGCTTTGTGCTTGCATTGCGTAATCTATGAGATACATAACTTGTTCAATGGACTTATATTGAGCTTAAAATATCAAGTTTTGAAGTAAATATACAAAACATTTCTCGGACTCTATGTGTTCAATTTATTTGATTTACAAATACATTTTATAGTTTTCTGTAAAAGAACTATATTCTATGGTCTAAATATGAACATTTTGCGCTCGGGCTGCGCGCTAGCATTATTTGATTTGTCAAATAACTATTCTCTTCGTGTCATCCATAATTTAAAAAAAAATATCCCTTTTTAGGATGGTCTGATTATGAATAGTATCAGCTAAAGCTGCTCGCTTGCATTTTGATGGGGGGGGTATGTATACCTGTATCAATTGTAAAAAAATATTTTAAATTCCTCTTTCATGACAGTTTATCAAAATTTTCGGCTCGCAATTTGGGCTCGCATTATTTTTGTTAAAATATATTAACCCATGCATCCTATTCATGATCAATTTCATCAATTATCATCAATTTCTCGCCCTCATTGGGCTTATTAGATTAATAAGTAAGATAATAATATTTTCATGATTTCCTTATAATCATTGTCCATTTTTTTCAAAATGGAATATCGACAAGTTTCATCTCTCGCTTAGGAAGATTGTCATCATAGTCATGAAGACAAATATGTCCTTAAAATGTCCCGTCGCAACTCAAATTATATGTAATGATAAAAATATAAAAATATAAACTTGAGCTTCGCACTCGCACCATTAATTAAGCCCGATCCATATCTAATTCGTAACTGCGCTTAAATTTTTTTTTTTTTTAAATCGGAAAATCGAATATCTTTATCTCGCTCATCGCGCTCTTATTATTGATATTATAATAAAGAATGAAATTAGAATGTCCAGATTCTAGGTCTGGATCTAAACACAGGCACGCATGTTTATTTAGATACGAATATTGTGCCAGTTTCAGATCAGATACCCAAATATTATTATTATTAATGTAGGAATATTATCCATCTATCAAATTATCCATCTTTTTCCTGATTTACAAAACGTGAGATGTCGAATTTCGTTTCGGCTCGCGCTTCGCGCTCACATCAAGTGTATAGTCATACCCCTTTCCTGTCCATGCTTTTAAAAGGTGCTTAGAATGCCCAGTATTTAGGTCGGAATGTAAAAAAAAAATCAGCTCGCGCTTCGCGCTCGCATTATTTGATAGTTGAAATATGTAGGATAAAGGAAAGTGTGTTAGCGGTGTAATGTAGTATTCACTTTTTTAAAGCAGATTTTGTGCATTTTTGTACATAACAATAAATTATCTCGGATCTTGATTTTTTTCAACTAAGGTAACTTTAAAAAGACTGCGTATGTTCATAGCAAAGTCGGGGCTCTCTTTATAATATTACTTTCTTATAATTTTTCTACAAATTGATACATATATTACAAAAGAGGAAGAAAACACTAAGTTAGGATGCAAATTGCATTCGACAGGCACATGCAGATCAAGGCGTGAGGTGGTCTTGCTCCCCCCTTTAAAAAGTACAAACAGAAGAAAAATAAGTGAAATGGAAAGGGAAACTTAAAAAATGATATGGTGTAAAAGAAAAAGGGGTGCCGTGCTGATACGGCCCTCCTCTCCCTGCTGCTGGCTTACCCCTCCCAGTATACAAACAGCACAAAAGAAATAGGAATAAACAAAGGAGATGAATGAAATAAGGTGAAATAGAATCAAGGAGGGAAAAAAGTCGCGATAATGAACAGAAAATAATTGGTAGAGATTATGATTGTGTAAGATTAGAAATATCAGTTTTAATTTTTGGACGAAAATGTGAATCCAGTGTCTAATCGCCTTTGCCTCCTCTTGTACCAATGTGATCGCTACACCCTATTGACTGCGTAAAAATAGGAAAAATTGAGTAACCAAAGAGAGAAAAATGAGAAACATGCTCTGTGCACGACTTTTTTTCAGGAAGGCCTATTTTTTGTAAAGAGTCGTCGTTCTGACTCCCGCCTTGTAAACGGAGAGTCGTGTGTTCGATTCTCACCGCGGTCTAAACCGTCCTTTGGCAAGACGTATTGCATACCTTGCCACTCTCCACCCAGGTGCTAAATGGGTACCCGGTTAGAAGCGAAAGTCATTGTATGCTTGAATTTGCCGGCGCCATTTTGAGGCTGGGATGAATGCAAGGAATGCTTCCCAGGGTGAGGAAATTGTGCACTTTTCATTGAAATTAATCCTGGGGTAAATCGTTTTGAGCCGTTCTGAGAAAAGCGATGTTTATAAACTTGCTCTCATTTATTATTATTATTTCTTATGACACCTCATCCATGATCAAAAAAGTGTTTAAAATGTAGGAATATAAACTCGAATTTCAGTTTTAAATCTACACCTGTATTATTAATTTTGTTATGATATTTGTCCTATTTGTAAAGTCAAGCGCTGCCTATACGGTCCTTTTTTCAGTCGAGTACATTAAAATAATCTAGTTCATAATCAAACGTTGCATGAAACATCTTTTTATGTTCAGTACAGAACAAAATAATCTGCTCGCATCATTGCCAGCTTATCTATTGCAAGAAATATTTGAAAAGTCCACTTTTCAGATCAGTAGAAAATGCTTGAAATATTCCTCCTTCAAGTCTGTAACCCCCCCCAAAAAAAAAAAAATCGACTCGTGCTTCGCGCTCGCGTAATATGTTTAAAACACTGCTTGAAATATTAGGTTCTCAGGTTTGTTTAGTGATATACTAATTAGGCCCCTTGACCCCGTACTTCTTTACTTTTTGCATTTTTTGTCTTGTATTATCCCGTTTCCCCATCTAGTGCACTGATCACAAATGGCTTTTGCTACTTGTGTACCCGTTCCATACATATTAGCATTGGATCCACACATTCCTGAATCACTCCGCTTGCCCTCCTATTCCAGTCCGAACGTTCCTGAAACAGTCCGCTTGCCTTCTTATTCCTGTCCGCACGTTCCTGAAACTGTCCGCTTGCCTTCTTATTCCAATCCGCATGTTCCTGAAACATTCCGCATGGCTTCTTCTTTCCTTCTTGAAGCTGACCTGATTGCGGATGGTTTCCGGAAGACGCGGAAGGGTTTAGGAAGAGCAGGACATCGTCAGGACAGGGTCCCGAAGTTGTCAGGAATTCAATATCCGCGTTCAAATTTTAGTCTCGACCAAAATTTGGATGCGGACAAACTTTGATTTCCCGAACACCAGGAAGGGTTTAGGACAGCGTGCGGACACTCCCAGGAATGTCCGGACAGGTTGCGGAAGGGTCGCGGATTGTAATTATTACATTCCGCGCCTTGTCCTGACGCTGTCCTGGCCCTAGTGGAAAAGGGGTATAAAGGGCGGATCCAGGAATTTTTGGAGGAGGAGGAGCCAAAGGTCCCTAACCTGATAAGGGGTCTGGGAGCACTCCCACAGAATTCTTTTTAGATATAAACCCTTATATGCAACTTCAGCATTTCTGAGGTCATTCACACAAAAATTATCGATATCATAAGTAAAACATTTTTTGTGTGAAAAACTGTCGAGAAGTGTGAGTTGTTGTTTCCTCTTTTATGCCAAGTAGAAATCAGGCTACTATATCTTTGTCCTACTTGAGCACATATGGTAATCCTCCTATGCAGACCTACTCGGCCGTTGTAATTACTACCCTAGTCCAGTTTTCATACCGGCGCAAAAGCATTTCTAGAAAAAAATATGCCTCCAAGTACCACTTACTACAGCCAAATAATACACAACAATTCATTTGAAAATGTTCTGATCGGTGTAAGAAATCTTAGGAATTATGATATTACATTGATACAGTATGCTATTGAAATTTTGTAATCGTTCATGGCTATCAATTACTTCACATCTACCATAGATTGACATTCAATCACGCATATGATGAGGACACTGAGCTATCTCAGTGAAACTTTTAAGAAGTCTGAACAAAAAATGGTGTCAAAGAAGCTCTTTTATCTTGTTTTTTTTTAATTAAAGTTTGATATCATTAGTATGAAGAATGAGAAATACTCAAAAATATTCTGATAGGCAGATTTTCTCATGTTAGCATTAATGTGAAGACCAAATTACTATGTTGGTTAACTACAGAGAACCTTCCCGGACGACCTACGTACTGTTGTTGGTTCTGGGATGACCAGTCACTTATGGAATGTAAGATTAGAATTTGGTTTAGAGACTTACAAAATCTATGTTTGATTAACTTCCATGTGTTTTACCACACAGTCACTCAAGATATGGGAAATAGACCTAAAATAAATGGGTATATTGATCACATCTATCAAACACATCTGTCACATAGTTTGGAAAAAAGTATCATCTTTCACATTGAACAATCAAGGGTAAAATCAATTGATTAGACTGAGGAGTTAATAATTATTAGTAGTTTATTGAGGATTCAGGCATTCCCTTTATGAGGTCCATGACTTCGCCTTTTTTTAGGAACCTCGGTTAACCCTAGAAGGGAAATTTGCTAGGACTGCAAGGTGTAATTTGCAAGCTCCTATATTCCAGTGATATCCCGTCTTCAATAATCAATGCAGTGTTATGAAATGATACAGTGCAATGGTAATCTTACTTCCTTCCGATGTCAGCCTGACCAAAGGATCATCTGGACCTCGATCACCAACACCTAGACTGGTCTCTGCTACTACCTATACAACAAGACAAGTGGCAAATAACCGGAAGTTAGAGGAAAAGAATGGGTTATGAGAATGATGACTATGTTGTACGCCACAGGAAGTATTGAATGTAGATTGAAATCCAAGCATTCTCTTTCTATGACCTCGTATCTTATGTTGATCTTATACAGAGCATATAACCTGCTTATGTGACATCAATTATCATCCATAAGACTGTTTAAACCTTAAAGAAGGTCAACAGGATAGTTTTATGTTCATGGTGCATTATACTAATGAGGATGTAGCAAAACTATCAGAATGCGTTTCCAGCAATTTGTCATTTTCTATTGAGTAGCTCATCTCAGTAACAATCTGAAATATCATCATGCAATTTGTGAGATAAAAATAATAATCAAGAATCAGACTTGCCTGGACGGAATAATTCGTGTCCGGCCGAAGATCAGGGATTACCACCGAAAACCTTTGATTGATGTCAGAGCACAGACCATCTCCACATGGAGAGCTAACATTCCTGACTATAGGCGTGACACTACTATCATCCGTCTCCCAATAGAGAAGGTAATAACCTATTATCCTTCCCAGTGGAGGGTTTGGTGACATCCATTCCACTGTGATGCTCCCCTGGTCAGAAGCTGGAAGATTTACTCTTATGGGTGTCCAGGCTCTGTCATTGATAAGTCATAATATATATATACTAGTTAAAAGAATTATATCAGACTTATTATCTGTAAATTGGTTTGAAAAATCATACAAAAGTAGATAGAAAGTTGTACTTTGTTAACGATATACCTACAATTTTAAACAAAGGTAATCACACATTATTGAACAAACACTTTTCTGGAAAATATTTACTACTATAAATGTAAAAACAACAACAATACAATTCATTCATTTGTTTATAATATAAACAGTTAATTTCAATGATGAACATAAATGTGATATCTATTTCTGTTTCTTTAAAACATTTATCTAGTTGTTTTTTTTTTTGCATCATTCACCCTAGCTTCGATGCATGTTATGCGCCAATTTGCCGACTAGTTTGAGGAACCAGAAACCTCGTTAAAATATGCAGTTCTTCTTTACTAATATATATACAACTGCTTTTTAAAACTGACATAGCGCCATTTACATCATTGCAATATATGGGTTTAGGCATGGACATAAATCTCGGGAGTTGGCATGTACAATCATCCCCCCACTTTTCAATGTAGAAATAATATTTTTTAATCATGGTTAACACTACTGTTGATGTGTGGATTTATCTTTAAACGCAGTCAAAGTGCTTAAATTGGCCTAACTTTGCATTTTACAAATAAAAAAATTCTCGCAGTTGCTATTCTCCCGAGCTCAACCAATTTATTCTTACCAGAATTTGTTCGCGACGAATCCCTACGTTTAGCTAATTGCATAGGTTATATCCACTGCAGCATGTGAGTGTAGTTATTATATGTCCATTTACATGTATAAATACGTGATTCCAATCACTTTCAAGTATCATGACTTTTATCATAAACGAATCAAAACATCCTTTAGATACACTTTCGTGAATATGGGAGGGGTCATCTGGGATCTTTGTGTGAAAGCGGGAATGAAAAATATTTGGCCTTCATATTCTTCAAAAGTATACAATAAAATTACTGAGGACATTGATCAAATCAATGCCATTATAGAAACATGCATCTTTACAATTTAATCCATTTATAGGGGACTTCAAATCACATGAATTGATACAACAATGTAATAAATATTTCATAAATGAATTTTGCTCAAAATTTGGAATGTCGTTGGGTTTAGGCAATGAGGCATGTCTACAGTTGATCTCTTTGTGGCAAAGCTTTGAATTAATGGATTAAACCAAAGCCAACAAAAGAAATAATTTGCATTTCACTCTGGTTCAGTCTTACTTGCTTCATCTGTCTGTGCCCAAACCTTTGTAGAATAAACCCCTGGTAGTTCATAGTTCCATGCTCTGACCCTGATACTGTAATTTGAATATGGGATGAGGCCATCTATTGTTGCCTCGGGTGTTGTACTATCCGACACATTACGTTGATCTACTACGCCTCCTGAAAATGAACAAGATTCCAAGGAAAATGTTGATTGTGGGTAATGTCATATAGAAATCATTACAAAAAATGTATACAACAGCAATTTATTGTGATGTCAAACAACCATTCCCTACATACCAAACAAAGTTTGTCCAAATTTCTGGAGCTTTTCAATAGATATAGGCATACACAAAATGTTCGGAAAAGGTAGAATAAGGAAAATTGTGATCCTGGGATGGATTATTTCAAAAGAAAGGTTGTATTCATCAATCTGTACGTTAGTAATATGCCTGATATAGCAACAAGTAATGCTTACAAACTGTTTTCCAAGTATTGTAGTTTAAACAATACCAATTGATTAGAGGACTACCAATTTACTACGTTTCGAAGATAGAAACATCCTTAAAATTTGAAAGAAGTGCTAAACTGGCTAATAAAACTTTCAATATATTCCCAGGAAGTAATCCAACTACCCAATATTCCAAAATCTAGTACATACACTACATGTATCTTCAGGGAGTCCCTCCCATCTTATTCAACCGCAACAGATGTCTTCAGGCTTTTTTCTAACCCCAAATGTGATGACAGTATAGGGCATGAATATAGTTTTGTCAATCCCATTCTAAGCAACGAAATTTCTTTGATTGCACTGCTTAAGATTCTAATCAATTTTCAAAGGCCCCATGATTTTATTACCTGCTAAATCAAATAGAATAACGTCGTAGTTTGTAATTGGTCCATTCCGATAACCACATGCTGGTTTATCCCAAGTAAAGGTAATACTTCGTTTCTTGGTGAAAGTTGAATGGACATTAGTTGGAGGACCAGATGGATCTATTGATAAAGAAATCAATGCATTTCTGATTTACCTTTTTTCTCTTAGAGACAAAGCATCCTGCTACCTTATCGTGTTTGTGTGCAATAATAATTTTTTGTATATAGTTCAAAAAGACTTTTTAAAAGATTTTTAAAGATTCTTTTTTTTCAGAGAAAGAGAAGGAGCAATTTAGTCCAGTATCATGATGGTAAGCTTTCTTCTGAATTTGATTTAATCTACTAGCTCCATATTTGGATGAATCATTTGTTTTATTGTTCTGTCGTGTACAGTTGATAAAAAATATGAATTTATCACATTTGATTTCAATCTTTTCGCCATGTTTTCAGGTTTTTTATATACCGTACTTGAAAAACACACACAACCCAAGTTAGGTGGGAATCGGTCCATATGGGGGCTCACAGATATAACATCATGAAAACATAATTAGCCCATTGAAATCAATTGAAATACAATGTTTTCATGACATATCTCGGGCACCATGTACCAATACCCACCAAATATGTTATTGTTTTGGGAAGTATTTCATCAAATAGTTGAAATAGATTCAAATCAATCTAAAATTATGACTGATCTCAATTTCCTTTCTTTTAAGTTTAATATAAGATCTATATCAGTTTGTGCTTGAATTGAATATAACTCTGAAAATAGGCAATTCGCCCTGCCTATAAGCATATTCACACTACATTCTCAGCCCTGCAGGACTGCAGCTCCCCCACACACCCATGCATTTACATATATCCACATAACATATAAAATGTGTGTGTATTTGAGTTTTGTCAGACGTGTATCCATCAGATTATTTACGTCTGGGACCGACAGTAAACATCACCATCCAAAAGACGTGACCAGGCTCGAACCTCTGTATCAATTTTTAACTTCCCCACATAAACCTTGGATTACAGGCGCACGCCACAACGCCCATTTGAGTATAAAAGGAACAGTGCAAAAGCAACAGACCCTTGCCTTTTATACCCTCACCTTGCCCTCATCTGGACTGACACACAAATCGTCACATGCAACACACACCCTAGCACACACACACGAACACCCACAATACTTACATGAATGTCCCGTGAGAGCTCTTTGAGAATCAGAATCACCGTAACCACTGCTTGTTTGGGCTCTCACAAAGACCATATATTCAGAGTTTGGACGTAACTCCAGGATGGTGAAGGTGAAGGTTGATCCATTGACAGACCCTGCTGAAGTTAGGCCTAATTGAGGCTGACTGGGTATATCCTCACACTTATCGCCTTGATAAATATAATACTGGATTTGATAGTGTGTAGGCTCGCATGGAGGAGTAGAAGGAGGATCCCAGTGGACTATAAGACCTGTAGCGCCTTCTGCCCGATGCTTCCTAATCTCTCTGATGATGGGCTCTCCAGGCTCTTTAAAGTGAAGAGGAAGGAGGAAATATATGTAATATTTCAATTAGGCTTGTAATGAGTTAACAAGATTCACATGCTCATGCAATTATTTTCAAACACACTGATGCCTTACTCCAACTGCGTTTACCTAAGATTGTTAAACAGCATTCTACTTCAATATATACCAGTCCATGTCAGTTTTCAAATTGCAATACAGCATTTTAAATTTCACTCAAATGATAAAAGTGTCGTACACATGGGGGGGGGGTTTGATGACCAAGAAAAACCAAATGAAAAGAAAAGAAAGGGAATGAGAGAATGGTGAAATATACCATGTTCTAAATATTATCTCAAATTCTATCACAAAAGTATAATTTTGGAATAAAATGTCAACATTTTTGCTCGCTCTCAGATTTTTATAAATTTTACTGATATGCCATATTTCGCTCCCTCAAACATTCTGGCTCAATACACCACCAAATGATAAGTTATTAATTTTTGACTATTTTTGGATGTGCTATATCATCAAAACAAATATTGGTTGATAGATATAAATGAATATAATGCAATGACAAGTTAACAAACCTGATATATTTGTCGGTGCCGTAATATCATACCATTCACTTCTGTAATTATTGGCCGTCACTAATCTTATGGTAAAGGTATATTCTGTGCAACCAATAAGGTCTGTGAATGTCAGGCTATTTTTTTCTCTGGACAGTGTTTGCCGCGCAGTTCTATGCGAGTAGACGAAGTCGATCTCATATTCATTGAGATTGCCATGTAGGTTTTCACACGAGGGTTCCTCCCATTCAAATGTCAAAGAGTGAGCTGTTGATGTGTATGACACAGACTCAATTGCAGAGGGTTCTAGAAAGGAATAATTTGAGTTGAAAATCAAAGGATGATCTTGGGTAAGTATAAGAGGGTTTATGGTGCATAAAAAGTCCTTGGTTGTTTCATTGCTACTGAACATCAATGTAGGGAATAAACATAAAGCATCCACTGTGAGAAATACAATTTTGATATTCCATCGTAAGGTGATATGTATTCCAAAATAAGGGCTATACGACGCTGATTTCCCAATGTACCTGTAGCCATTGAAAGCTATAACGGTCCGTGTATCATGTTACCCCTATAAACAATGAAATACGCTGGCAAAAAAAAAATCAAAATAATTTACTGCAAAAAAAATCTGACCAACTGGGCACCGTAAGTGCACAAAGGGCACTTACAGTAACCTTATATCATGAATATTCATAAACACAAATCATAAAGGTATGTGGCATAACATGGTATGGACAAAAAACTTTATCTGCTAATTTTCTCACTTTTCAGTTTAAAAGTGAAGAGAGACTCTTAAAAACCTGACCTGCAATTTAGGGCTATATTCCTTCTTATCTTTAAATTTCAAGTCAGTAAAGATGTAAAATATTAGATTTCAGAGAATATGTGAGTAGATTTGAAAGAGACTTAGGTGCAATAACTCTTCAGAAGAAATATAACAATATCAAAGCCATTTCAGGCACGGGTCATAGGACACTTTAAGTTATTTTTCTTCGAGATCTTTTCATACATACTTCCGTCAACAGTGTTTCCTTGAACACTTCTAGGTAGGCTCTCTATTCCATCGATCACAGCTATGATTGATATGTTATAAGTAGCATAATTCTCCAGGTCTGGAATGTTTTTGGTAACCGATGTATAAGGGGGTGACGTAACGTTGAGTTCATTGATTTCAGAATCTATTACAGGAACATCTGGACAGGCTCGACGTGAGGAGAGTTGATATGATAGCCTGTAGTAATCAACTTCGCATCCAGATGGAACGCTCCAAGAGACACTTATCATATGTTGATATCCAAATGTCGAAGCACTGTTAACTGTTTATATAAAAAGAGAGAGAAAAAATACATCATCAGATTTGTCTATGGACTTAATTTCAGGATTTAATTTATTTAAATTCTTCTGTCTCCATTTCGGTAAATGCTTTAACATATTTCACCTTACATAGAATCAGCTATTCAAACTTTAAAAACTCCCAAATGCTACCGCTTGCATTGTTCTCTATCCACTAGACACACATTACTCCTATTTGTTAATCCTTACACTGACTCCCTAAAAACAATGTATAATCTTCAACGTTTTGCTTTTAACCTGACACTGTAATAATAATAATAAAAATGTGTTATCTTTATATATCGCAGCTACGATTGCGTATACTCTACTGCACTTGATACTAGATCTATTGATACTTGGTTTCATAATACCCCGGCTGTAGCTAGGCCGCCATATAGGCGCTAAAGCATTCAATGAATCAATCATACCAGGTAACCATTCACCTCACCTGGGTCGAGTGCAGCACAATGTGCACCATTGTGGATTGCTGCCCTCTGTCGGGCAGTGTTGTATATGTTACACATGCGAATCGTTGTCATCGGCCCTTATCCGGCCAGCTCTGTGTAGAGGTACATTGTCATTAAAATATGAACCATAAAGATTATTGTGATTGACGCCTTTATCATTTAATGGTGTGGTGGCAGTTGGGATCAGCCCTGTCATTGTCTGTTTATGATGGCATTTGCTCAAAATAGCAGTCAGTCGGTCGGCCAAAAGTGGTCGTGATAGGTAATCTTTCCGCATTTGTCGGTCTTGGGTCGTACCACTCGCAGTAGCTGTAGTCCCATGTATAGCCTTAGCTATGGCTTTACCCATGAGAGGTTGCACCCTCAACCTCGCCCCCAGGCCCCAACCCGCGGCCGCCCTCACGTAGATTTCTTAAATCACTATAACTTACACATTAATACAAATCAAAAGAATGAAAGAGTGACTGAGAATGCGAATGAATGTAACAGTCTTGATTATGATGATTTTGATGATTATGCTGAGAGTGAGAAGTTAAATGATTGTAGAGAGATTTCGGAGATAGAGTCTGAGTTAGTTGAGTTTGACAATCATAATGAGTCCGAGTTTGATCACAATTACAATGAGTCTGAGTTTGATGATGAGCCCATATGGGACAATCCTATTCCTAACAATCATCCTCCCTCAGTTAAGGTACATACTACTAGTAACAACAGTAGTCCAAATGTAAGTTTAGGTCCTATAGGTTTAGTATCAGTAGATCCATATAGTTGCCCTTTATGTTTAGCAGCTAAGCGCCCGAGTCACCACCACATCGGTGACTGTGAATACCTCCCTCAACATGAGAAAAATATCATTGCGCAAGCTCGCCAAGCAGCAAGTATACTAGGATACACTCGAAAACTCACAGTGAATGATTGTTATGAAAAGTATGAGTCTGACAAGAATTTGTCAGATTGTGACAGTGATTTAGATTATGATAGTGATTTTGACAATTTATCAACTATTGATTGTGACAAAGTTCCTGGTAGTGCTCCAACAACAGATTCAGATATTTCTGGAATCAGTCATCAGTCACATGTTTATTGTGACAGTCCTCTTAGTTGCCTTGTTGACCCGTCGAAGTCAGATGAGTCGCCTCTAGTTCTTGAAGTTGCTCTCGGCGGTACTAATGACAATGCTGATTCATCAAAGTCTGATGGATTACATCAAGGATACCATTCGTTGCCACATTGTCCAGTGGCTGAATCGTCTATGTTGCCTAAGCATGCCAAGATACTCCCATATATTGACCTGTATCATGGTCAGCAGTGTGTCCGGGTCACCTTAGTCAGTGGGTCATCACAGAATTTCCTAGGTTACTCAACTGCTCTGAGTCTTGGTGCTGTTATCTTTGACACGTCCTTAGGTATGTGTCATGCCGATAGTTCAAGCCTGCCTTATGTAATTGTTGGAGAGACACAGCTCGTACTTACAAGGGATGATAATGAATTCATCTTTGAAAGCTTAGTCGTCGAGGCTGATACCGAATTAGCCCGAGCTGGTATCCCTTTCTTAGAGGTGAATGATATCTCTGTTCGTCCTTCTCGGTGTTCGGTCACGATTGCTAATGGGTCCTCTTACACCTATGGCCCAGCGCCGGCCCCTGCGCGTTTAGATACACCGCTCTCAGTTGTCGTCTCGTCAGTCATTCCTCCCATTGGCGAACATAGCATTACATCTCAGGTACCTCACACTGATCCTGCAGCCAATGTGGAGACAAATTCCTCCAGCTTCAACGTCAATGAAAAAGCTTGCATACACGTCCAGCCAATTCTTACCAATAATCAAGTCACTGTGGATGCCCGTCAGGATGCTGTTTGTTCTAAGATCCCCCAAACGTACATCCCTGATGGTTCCTCCACTGCTCTTGAAGTCAATCCTGATGGCGAGATCACCAAAGTCCAACCGGAACCTCAATCCGGTGGTCAGTCCTCCCAAGTACCATCATCAAATGCCGACCAGTGCCACCTTGGTGATTCTCTGGCAGATGCGTCCCCTACTCATAAGCCTGTGGATTGCTCCTTGGTCACCAACTTCAATGGCGAACCAAACCATCGCTGTTCCTTGAAGGTTGAGTACCCTCCTGGACGCCCCCCTGATAGGACTCCTTGTACTACCCTTGGACTGTTTGCCTCCATCCCTGCCTATGTGCACTCCAGGATGGTCTCTATCTCACCCATGGTGTCTGACGTAAGAAGGTTTGCCATGCCCCTTCCATTGATCGCTCGTACTCGGCCAGGTCTCCCTTTCAGCTTGAGATTGGGACCCCCTCATGGACGCCCCCCGGACTACATTTATAACCGCTACCCATGATTGATTCTCTGGACTTTCTGGACTATGTTATTCACATGTACCATGATGGATGAACTATTGACTCTAAGCCTTTACCTCGGATTTGGTTGCTTTTGTTTTGCAAATATTGGACAGCTTAATTGGTTTTTAATAAATTTTGATGTTATCATGGACACTTGTTTTTTGATTGAAATTTGATCTCATTGATATTATTGTATACTTGATGGCCTTATGTATTTTTTAAAAATATTTTTATACTTTTGTTTGTATGGACTACTTGTTTTGGGCCTAGAATGACCCAGCTAATTAAACATTGTTATATGAATTTATGGTTTTCTTATTCATGTATTGTTGTTTATTTAGTATTTTGTGTAGTGATGTTCTACTTAAACTGGTTTGATGGCTGCTTGTAGTTATGAGACATGTGTATGATCTCGTATGTAGTGTGATTTTTAACAGATGCTTGCTATGCATGGGCATGGGTGTGTTTTCATAAATGCCTGTTTTCCCTTTGTTTTTGCTGAAATTAATTTGGGTGTATAAGATCGTTTCATTTAATATTTGCACTTTATATAGCATGAAAATGACATTGTTGTATGATACATGTATTTTGCATTGATAAGCCTTTATTGTTGTACCCCCCCCCCCCCCCCCCCGTTAATGCCCTTGATTTTGTTTGGTATGGTTAGGATTGCTATGTTTTGCGGCTATATGACGCTAGCTATTTATGCATTGTTTATTGTGAATTGCTTGGACTGTAGTTTTAAATATTTTCCTTTTGGCTGATGGTTTATTGAGAGTGGTCATTTTGTATATTACCCTATCAGTTAATACCTATTTTTATGTCATTTATTAGCTGTCCAATTTAGACTTTTGTCTTATTTCTTATCTGTGTATCTGTTTTTTAACGTTGCAGGTAGGAAATTATGTACAAATGTGTGTATGTTTTGGTGATTTCTACTTATTTATCTGTTTATCATTTTTATATACATGTCAAAAGTTGCAGTACATTCATGATTTTATAGTGATTTTATTTGACTTATATATATGTTACAGCATTTGGTAAGTTTTGGACTTATTACTGTAATTATGTTTAGAGATTGATAGGAAGCAGTTTGCATGCCCCTTGTACAGTTTTTATTTCAAGAATTTGTATAAAGGAAATGCTTATTCTTTTGATTTTAGTTCATGGTATCGAGACTCTTATATTTTGCCTTGTGCGTTTTACCAACAACTTAGGCTGATTTATATGGGTAATGCTTTGCATTGGTGGAAATTGATTTTTATCATTAGTTGCTGTATTTATATAGCTTGTTCATTGTTTAAAGAAGTAGGCTTTTATTCAGTTCCCTATTATGTTAAAAAGAAAGAAAAAAGGTTGCCATGGTAAGCTGTTATCTGTCTATGACATGTTGTGTATTTTGATGGGATAATAGGGGGATAATAGGTGGAGAAAGTAATTATGGTGCTATTTCAATTTAGTTGTATGTAGTTTATGTTGGTGAACTGGTATGTACTGTGTAGTTGATGATACGTTACAGGTAATTTGTATTAGTGATAAGACAATGATTATTTATAGTAATACATGTACTTTGAATTATCAATAAGACTCATTATTCATGTAGGTGAACTGGTATGTACACTATAGTTGGTATTAGTGTTACAGGCACTTTGAGTAATTGATAAGACAATGATTATTAGCAGAGTTAAAATGTTTACTGTTGAGCATGTCTCCATTTGAATTTAGGGGATTTTATGTGAAGGCTAGTTTGCATCACTGTTACTGTTATTGTTTAAATAGTTGTATTGCTTTATATTTTAAAAGTTGAGTTGTGTTTTTTATAGCTTAGATGTGATGATATGGTTTAAATTTGATTTTACACTTAACAAGCTATTTGGATGTCAGATGGGTAATTGCAGTAATTTAGAAAGTTAATAGAAGAGAAAGTTAAAGAAGTTAGTAGAGGGAAAGAAAAAGTGGTCACGCCATTGTGGATTGCTGCCCTCTGTCGGGCAGTGTTGTATATGTTACACATGCGAATCGTTGTCATCGGCCCTTATCCGGCCAGCTCTGTGTAGAGGTACATTGTCATTAAAATATGAACCATAAAGATTATTGTGATTGACGCCTTTATCATTTAATGGTGGTGGGTAAATTTCTTGCTGAAGGAAAACATGTCATGACTGTGATTCGAACCCACATCCATCTGATTGAAAGACGTGAGTCGTAACCACTAGACCACGACACCCTCATATATATTCATTAAAAGCTACTACACCCCTTCAAGATTTTACGTTTCTCCACTTCCAGATATATTGTTATATACCCCTACAATTAAAACAAGTGGAACGCCTCTGGCAGTCTTGCCTGCATTACATAATTTGATATAGCAGCAGTGCTGAATTTGAAAACATTTATATGATAATAAAATACTATGTCCATTGACCCAGAATGTCCTTTGATAATGATCATATGACCAAAGACATGTGCAAAACAATCATGCATACTTGATTACCATTATGTCTACATGTATATTTTATGAACTAGATCCATAAACCATTTAAGTGATGATGCCAATTCAACAAATACCCCAAACATGGCCAAAGTCCATTGACCTTGTTCATGTGACCTGAAACTCGCACAGGATGTTCAGTGATACTGGATTACTCTAAAATGTCCAAGTTTTATGAACTAGACCAATACACTTAGAGAGTACATGTACTTATGATGGTAATTCAACAAATACCCCCAACATGGAGAAAGTTCACTGACCTAAAATGACCTTTGACCTTGGTCATGTGACCTGAAACTCGCACAGGATGTTTAGGGATACTTAATTACTCTTATGTCCAAGTTTCATGAATCAGGTGAGACAAAAAAAAACCTGGGGGAGAAAATACTTGCCCACTCATCCATAAGTAATCTTATTAAACAGCCTTCCTGAAGACATTAACAATGTTTAAGTTCCGAAACTAGACAAAGAAACCTCTAAAATATTAATGTTCATTTCTTCTTAATTTCATTTAAAGACCCTGACTGGACCCCCCCCACAAAAAAAAAGAATGAAATTGAAAACTCATATTCATGTACTACTTGAAAACTTGTCCGCTACTAAACACGGCAATGCAAGATTTATGCATTTTCACCAATTACCAGCTGAGCATTTTCCTTATTAAGAATTTTAGCTCCCATTATTGGGCTATGAAAATGAAATTTCTTCTGCTTTTCACCCGCCTCAAGACTATGACGTCATGTTGTGTTTTTTGTACACAAATTCTTCCCTTCTATCACAGAGAATCTCTAAATATATTTTCCTACAAGCTTGAATTCATAAAATCTGCAGATTTGGACTAGTTTCTGCCACATGTTATTTCCCGCAAATTGGGTGCAGCTTTCCAATTATAATTTCCATCCATTTTAGCATTGAAAAAAAATTCTTCTTCAAATGGAAAAAAAAAATTGAAATGCATAGTTTGGAAATGACCAAATTCATGACCTAAGTATGGTTCTTATCTGAGTATCTTATGTAAAGTTAGTTGTCAAAAACGAGTCTTAAAGGTCATGTTTTCATTAAGCAAATAAAATTCTATCTGTATTCAGATTATGTGTAACAACATTTCCTGACATAGCAATTTATGCACAATCGTAGTCATGCAAAAATATCACAAAACTAGTGAAGAATTGTAGTTCCCATCCATTTGAGCATTGAAAAAAATTTAGTGTATTTTTCTACTTCAAATTGACAAAAAATGAAATGCATAGTTTGGAAATGACCAAATTCATGACCCAAGTATGGTTCGAACCATACTTGGTTCATGAATTTGGTTATTTCTCAGATAATTATCTGAGTATTTTATGTGAAATAAGTTGTCAAAAATTATTCTTAAACATCATCTTTGAAATATGAATGTGCTCTTTTCTTTTAATACATAGCCTCAACTGAGCTTTGATTTTGGCCGGTGATATCCGGATTCTGGACCCATCACATGAAAAGTTAATTTTTGTTGTCTTTTATTACCTAATCAATTAATAATTACATTCAGTTAAGGGTGGAGATTACACTCCTCAAAATTGTTTGTCTTTATACGGCATAGTACATGCACAAGTTTGTTGAACCCCTACAAATCTTGGGGGTACTTTAGCACCCCCAGCACCCCGTATCCAGGTTCACACTTCTGATATTCTAGGATAAACCCTATTTTACACTTACTTGTAACACTTGTTAAGCCGTTTGCTCTGGACTCTTCTCCAGTTTGCCTGTCTGTATTTCCAGCATATATATTCAGTTCGTACATTGTACACGGCTCGAGTTCGTTGAACTCGAGTGATGATGATGTTAAGTCATATTCTAAGTATTCACCACCATCAGGTCGCTTTGTTCTATCACCGTCCGCATAGATTCTTGGATAGTAGTACCAGAATACCCCATTCACATTTCTGCAATCGAGCGGTTCCCAGGTGAACGCTAGTCGTGTTGGAGACGTTTTTTCTGGATTCACCATGACGTTCCTGATGGTAGCTGGTCCTAGAGAGTGAAACATCATTATCAAAGTAAGTTAACGCACTTCACTTTTTTTTTTATTACCATAAACATGAAAATGGTTCACATAAAACAACTATTTAGGAACTTGGTGCTGCTGCGCTAAAAAAACTGAAGTGCTAATTCAGCTATAAGAAGCTTGTATAGTGACTACACTTCGGAGTGCTGATTTTTCTCGTTCGAATGTTAAGTATACAAATCAACACTCTAAAGTGCAGTTGCTATACAATACAATACAATATTTGTATTTATAAAGCGCTCTTCACTAAGATTGTATCACAGCTACATGTACATGCTTTTTTAGAGTTTATAATTTCGTGAACCACATCGATCTCCATATTAAATGAATAGAATTTAATACCTGACGCTGTGTAATAGAAAGTTTTGACAATTTCTGAGTCCAAAGGTGTAGCACGTCGTGGTTGATTCAATTAATCTGAGCTTTCTTGATTTCAATATCATTGTAAGCATATATAGTGGATTTTCTGTATTGGAATAGTTCCATCTGAAATGGTAGGATTACCCTATTTTATCGAAAAAGCAAACTTCAATCTTTGCATGACAGACATAACTCCTGCTGACTATGATGAGCTATATCAATTTGAAATTAATTGGTATGAAATTCCATTCTTTTCTAAAACTTGGCTGTTGTTTCCAGCGTTTATTTGCTGCTTCAAAGCTATGAGAAATTATTCAAAGGCACTTTTATTCTTACTTTTTCAGCTTAAAAAAAAATTATCCAGCATGCAATACCTGTAGGAAAATTCTATTATTAATTTCTTGATACAAACTGAAATTCTTAAAAGAATCTTACTTACGTCCCGCCCCTGTGTCAACACTGCGAGTCGTCGGTTCGCTCTCCCCGATACTATTTACTGCGATAACAGAAATCGTGTACGTCGAATAAGGCTCTAACCCATCTAGCCTGTATAGTGTAGATGTGGTGTTGACTTCTATTTGTACAAGGGTGGTTTCTGGTGATGGGCATGCAAGTTTTCTGTAGAGACTGTATCGTAAGATAAAGTAGTCAGGAGCACATATACTCGAAGATACTACCCAGGTGACATCAATGTGGGTGGTTGCTGGCGACGTCCGTAAGTTCTCTACAGTTGCAGGTCCTGAAAAATATTGTTTAAAAAAAAGAATTCATGTTTGAAGAAAACGACTGGGGTTTGATCAAACCACGCCTATTACAGTCATTGTTGACGGGCAAGATATTTTTCGGGAATAGGTCTATTTTTTTCAAACTGTGGAATGTTATTACAAATATATATATTATTGGATTAAATATTAAACTGAAGTTATATTCATTGTCTTATTGTATTGGATAGAATGTTGAAAACATACCAACTTTTGAATCGTTGTCATATTATCAGGATCTTAGTAAATATATATTATATAATTATTATATATTACATGATAAAAGAACCATTTAATGAACCATTAACTGTCTTGCAACATGTGCAACACAGCCATATGGATCAAAATAGCATGAGTCATTCTACATAGACCAATCTGTACATCAAATGCAAAACTGAATTCTTACGTATCTTAGATGTGCTCACAGACAACGCATCTGAGTAGATCCCCAACTCATCCCTGTTCTGAAAAGCCGCTTCGATGCGATACGTAGTACAGTCCTGAAGGTCGTTGATAGTAGCTGTGCCATTTTCAGCACTAAATGAAGAGTTTCGGCGGCGGTCATTTTGTCCATTGGTGCTAACAATAATGAGGATTTCCGAAAGAGAACTGCACCCCCATGTTTCCTCAGGTATCATCTATGATTTATAAAGGTATGAAAATAATGAGATATAGATATGAAAATTTATCACAAAATATAATGTGTAACGTTTAACAAAGATAAGAGCTAGAAGCGACATGATATATAGCTACATAATATACCACTTTAAAATAAACTTTTCTTTGCTGACAGAAAGGGTCTGTGCACCGTGGTATCATTTTAGATATTTGGCCATCTAAACAATCGTAAGCCTATGTTTACTGCTACATCAAGAATTTTCGTGCTGTCTCTTTGTCAGTCTAAGCTCGCCCAAAGTTCTTAAAAGTACTGATGATAATAGGAATTTATTTCTTTCAGACAGTATCATGGTATATAGATACCACAATTCATATTACATGATACACTATCCAATAAGTTTTAAAAAACATTGAGAGATCAAGGATAGAGTTGAATTCATCTCAGTTTCTTGTAATCTATTTTCTGTTTCTGCTCCTCACTCTGAAGGTTTATTATTTTGAATTTCTGAATCCTAAGAAGGTTTGAAATCTAGAAATTTGATTAATCCAAAATAAGGTTCGTTCTTCCGAAAGTGATCAAAAGTGCGAAAATGAAATAAGGTTTGGATATTTGATGAGTATTACAACGATCGTTATTTCATTTAAGGACTATTGAATTGTTGGATTAAAAAGCCTTCAGAATGTAATGTAGTCATCTCTTTTGGGGAGATTAGCAAACCTCAACAATGCCACAGTGTTCGGATAACAAAACTTTTTCCATTTTCGGACAAACGTGTATCTCGTCATATTCCATTGGCATGTTTTGGCAAGTAAGACTTACTCAGTAATGAACCATTGGAATATTGTACGTATACTTCATTTAGTCTTCTTATAAGTAATCATTCACAAAGTAGCAAAGCAATCAGTATTTATTTTCTTATTCAAAGATGCCTTATTTATAGTAATACACAGCCAGCTATTTTTTAGCCAAAATTGCAATTAATTAGGAAAATCTATCCGTATATATATATCAAATAGTCATATATCACCTCCCAACTCAAAGAGATGGATGATTGAGTTTGATCTTCCAGAGACAAGACAGGTGCGGCAGAAGGTGCTGCAAAAGGGAAAAGAAAATCAAAGGGGTATATTTAATTATATAAATAAATCATTGCAAAATCAACAAAAGACTGATCATTGTTGAGATGAAAAGAACTGCTATTCCCAAGGCATGTTAAGGCAAACAAATCGTAAAAATGAAGTAAATGTTCCTTTCTGCATGGATAAGCATTTGCTTATTTGAGCATGCATTTGGTCTCAACAGCAATGGTCACGGAGCAAAAGGAAATCAAAAGCAGCGGTTTCATCCTAGAAGAATGGTGTATGTGGCAAGACTTCGTCGTTTCCCTGGCAACCATAGCCTTCATATATTTTATTATATTCAAGATAGAAAAGTATGCCATGATATTCTTTAATTTATTGAATCACTCTTGAACATTACACTTTGCATATTCTCATAGATTTAAGGTCGTTCATTATTGTTAAAGCAACAGGTAAAGCTTGAATGACCGAATCAAAATAACTATAAACAAATGCAGGCCACTGCCTCCATGAATTTTCAAATAGTCACAAATGGGAGGAAATAAGAATAAGTGTTGCTTGGGCGAGCACATTATACGCCGCCTGTAACGCGGAAAATGGAGTTCTTGGTCAAGCAAGAAAAGTTGAAGGTGTCGACTTGACCTTTGACCTTTTGACCTAAAAATCAAAAGGATTTCTGGGATTCATGCTAGTATCATACAAACCAAATTATAAGAGGCTGGGTTACATCAAATTGAGGTTATTGCATTTACAGGAACTTCAGAGGGGTAATATGAAAAACATGTCAGTGTGACCTTGACCTTTTGACCTCAATATCCATAGGCTTCCTGGGATCCATGCTAGTATCATAGACACCCAATTATATGAGCCTAGCTTAACTGAGGTTGAACTTAAGTTATTGCGTTAACAAGGACTTCAGAAGGGTAAGATGAAAACAGGTCACTGTGACCTTGACCTTTGACATTTTGACCTCAAAATAAATAGGCTTCCTGGGATCAATACTAGTATCATAGACACCAAATTATTTAAGTTAAACCTAAGTTATTGCGTTTACAAGGACTTCAGAAGGTTAAGATGAAAACGTGTCACTGTGACATTGACCTTTGAACTTTTGACCTCAAAAGCAAGAGACTTCCTGGGATCTATGCTAGGCCTAATATCATACAGTTAAAATTATATGAGCCTAGGTTAATTTAAACTGAAGTTATCACGTTTACAAAGAAAAGTTAATAGACAGAAAAAAGACAGACGGATGGACAGAAAGACGGACGGAAAGACAGATGGACACCGGGTGTGATACCATAATACGTCCCGCAGGACGGGCGTATGAAAATAAAGGGAGGATAGAAGAACAGCATGAAGAAAAAAGTATTGGTCATTTAACTCTATACCCTTGAAATTCAATTAATTAAATCATTATAGGTCGTCTCGTATCCTCACAAAATATCATGGCACTGTCCCTGACTAAGTCACGATAATTACTTGTTTTTGAAACGTGCTAAAAGACGATGCATTTGCTTTGAGACTTGTCTCGGTGTACTGCTGCTGGTTGCTTACCTGGAACCGGAAATTTCACTGATGAGGATTTTTTTAAAATATAAACCAATATATTTGTATATTTTTATAATAATAATAATACCAACACGCTTATATAGCGCAGGGAGTATCACTGCCAAATGCGTCCCTATGCGCTTAATTGGAAATTATTACCCTGGCTTTAGCCTCGCAGCCTTTTACAGCGCGATGGCATTTCAAGAAATAAATTCCTGCCAGGTATCCATTTACCTCACCTGGGTCGAGTGCAGCACAATGTGGATGAATTTCTTGCTGAAGGAAATTACGCCATGGCTGGGATTCGAACCCACGACCCTCTATTTGAAAGTCCGAAGACTAATCC